>NC_044197.1:34108354-34162522 GCF_900880675.1 Sparus aurata
CTCCTTATCTGGGTCCAAATTTTCAGAGAAGTTTTGACAAACAAGTTAGTTGTGTGAGCTATGTATCAGAGCCGTTTCTTGCTATAAGCGGACTATGCGGGTGCGACGGGCCCCCGCCCCACTAGGGGGCGGGGGCCCGTCGCACCCGCATAGTCCGCTTATAGCAACCTCAAGTTGCAAGGTCTGCTGCAATACCTGAGGAATGATCCGAAGGAAAAGCTGTGAAAAGGACCTGACACCTGGCCCGCTGATTGGTCAGATCTGGTGTCTACCACGCTGCGTTGCTATGACGACCAGTACTGCTAAACTGGGAAGGGGCGGGGAATTGCGCCGAGCCGTAAGTTCAGGTCATTCACGGCATGGCGTCCAAACTAGCGTATTCATCTGGCGCAGCAAAAAGAAGAAACTTGATGAAGATAAACGCTCGCTGGATAAAGGTATGGGTTTTTTTTTTCATTATGTGGGTTGGAGGGGCTAGCTTAAATGCCGATTTTTTTAGCTAGCTTAAGTGTTTGCTTTAGGAGAGGGCTAAAATAAAATGTATCTCACATGTGAATGCCATAACACTGATTGACTGAAGTGACACCTGTTTTGGTGAATCACAGCAGGTACAGTTCGTTGGCATTATATTTGTGAGGGTGTGTTAGGCAGATATCTGTCATGTCTGCTGTATCCTCATCCAGTGGAGCTGCTGGTCCGTCATAGACCTCCTCTGCACTTCAATATTTGTCACATAACATCACTTTAGGATTGTTTTTATGATTAATTTGTCAATTTTAGTGTTTCCTCAGTTTGTAGGTCTCTAATGTGAAGTGTGCTAAACAACCCTAATGCATATGAGGCCTACTGTAGATTATTATGGACTATTGTGGCAGTAAATTATTGCTCTGAGTGGATTATTGTTAACTCTACTGAGCTAGTTGTGTCTTTATTTTCCACATTTATTAGAATATTTATTGTGACAATATAATTTGAACACATTTGCCTACATTTAGTTATGTTTTTGATGTATTACTTTGTTTTATTCAAAAGAATCATAATAACACAAATTAAAGTCAATTTAAAGTGAACTATACTATATAGGACCGTTTGTTCTGCCCACAGAATATATGTTAAGACCAGATCATCAGTTAAGCAAGTAGTTCACTTTGTAATACTCTGTGAAATATAAACTAAGATATTCCTTCAATATCACATAAAGGTCATCAGTCATTTATCTTTGTTTTATAACTCTTTAAAACTGCTTAAAAGTGACTTTGAAATTGGGTGCATGCTGGGACACTGTGCTGTATATTGCAAGGTTTAAAATAAAAACAGATTATGAATTTCTCCATTAGTGTAACATGACTCAATTATATAGTATGAATATTTGCTTAGGATCTGTTTTGCTTGGTAACCTGAGGAGTTTCGTCTTTGCAGGCGCAATTCTGAAGTATTGTGGAGCCGCAGAACAGGAAGCAGCACTGCCGCCTTCAGCACCAGAGATTGACAAGCAGCTCTCATATGCTGGCAAAGAAGCAGAAATTTTGAGGTGGGATTTAGGGTAGATCTGCTTAAAACACAAGACTCAGATGATACTGATAATCATCACAAAGTGGTGTGATTGTGTTATATACACTACTCACAATAAGTTAGGGATATTGTTATTTACATGAGTGCTTTTCCTATTTGGTCTGAATTTTATTGAAATCAGTAAAAGTTCCCTTTGATATTACAAATAATGAATGAGAAGAAAAACCATTTTCATTAGTTTAATATTTATTACCCCCAAAATTTTGACAATAACAAGGATAGCCCCAAATAACAAAAATTGACAATGTCGGTAGCGGGTGTTTCCACCATTTGCTGCAATGACAGCTTGACAGCGACGTCTCATGCTCCTTCGTCTCTGAGGTAAGAACGTGCAGTGACTGAGCCATCTACAATAACCAAATCTGTTTTGCGCTGACTGGTGATGCCTGCCCAGACTGTTGCACCTCCTCCACCAAAGGGAACCCTGGGGACCATGTTGACCTTGGCGTATCGCTCACCTCGCCTTCTCCAGCAACGCTGACGACCATCATTTCTGTGCAAGGTGACACTCATGCTACACTCATCAGTGAACAGGACGGGAGACCACTGCTGCATTGTCCAGGTCACATGGTCTTGTGCCCACTGCAAAGGCTCACGGTGGTGTCTTGGTGTCAGTGGAGTCACGTGCAACGGTCGTCTGGCATTCAAGCCAAAGCGGTGGAGTCGGTTTCGAATGGTTTGTCTGGAAACCCTAGTACTCCTCACATCTCGTAACTGGGCCTGCAGCTGTGTGGCAGTTGCACAACGATGCCTGAGTGCATAGGTCCTTAGGTACTGGTCATCGTTGCGGTCTGTCACTCGTGGGGCTCCACTCCTGGGTCTGTCACAAACTCTGCCAGTAGTTCTGTGTCTTGATGCAAGTCTGCTGATGACACTTTGAGACACACCAAGTTCACGAGCAACATCTGACTGCCTGCCACCGACCCGAAGGTGCGCTATGGCCAGGTGGTGCTGCTCGTCCGTTAAGTGACGTCGTGTGTTCATGGCTGTTTGAATGATGAACTTGGAATGACTTACTGACAATACCAGCTTTTTATACCCACAGCATGTTGAAATTGATGCCACATTGAAAAGGGTTGTCTTTTAGTTTTTTGGTATTGGCCCCAATATGTAAGACACACTGTACACAGTGAGACCATTACGTGGAAAACACAAAATGAGGTGTGTCTATCACCCCAATACAATTGCCTCCCTATCCCAAAACTCTCTGAAGTGAAACAAACACCGTATGTACGAAATCCACTGAGTCTCTCACAATATCCCTAACTTATTGTGAGTAGTGTAGTTCTGTATGGTTCCTTTAAAGTATTGTTTTTATTGTTGGTTTATTTTCATTGTTGCATTTTTATTGTATGCTGGTTTATTGTGTTGGTCCTGAAGGGCTTGTGTTACATTTGAAAGGTTCCTTACTACCTTAACAGTATTATTCTTGTTAGTTTTTTTGTTTTTATTGTTTACATATTGATATGGATGCTGACTCATTGTGATTTTCTTTTCTAAGTAATAGCGTATTTTATTTTCTCTACAACTTTAACTTTAGTTTTGGGTGTATGTATGTCATATGTTTAATGTCAACTTAAAATAAAATAAAATTGAGGAACACTCCATCAGTTTCATTTATTGACCTATCAAGGATCCCTATTGTTTACCTTGTATTATCATTTTCTATCAGTTCAACTTACTAGTGTGGGTCAACTCAAGATGTTTGATTTTAATTTGAGAGAGGTTTTCACGACTCTAGCCTGTTTTCCTCTTAAAATGTAATAGATTGTTGCATCTTTATGGTTCACCCAAAAAGGTTAGGAATCTATCTATTGTAGTTTGACAAAATAGGGGCCCCCAAACAGCATCTTGCATAGGGCCCCCAAAAAGACCGAAACGGCCTTGCTATGTAAGATGATGAGAGAGGTGCGTAAACAAGAGCTGCCAGTGAGGACTGCTTACATGACTTAGACTCAATGAACTGCCAAGAAAGTTCATCCGCACCAGGGTCTTCATATAGCCAATGCAACATGGGTCGGATGTTACATGCCCAATAGTAGGATTGGAAATCTGGAAAAGCCATGCCACCAGAGCACCTGGGTCGCATCAGAACGCCTTTCCTGGCTCTAGCGGGTTTGTGATTCCAAATGAATGACGAAATAGTTCCGTCCAGTTTACGAAAAAAAGACTTTGGTAAAAAAAAGGGAATATTCTGAAACAAATATGTAAATTTTGGAAGTATAGACATTTTTATTGAATTAATTCAACCTGCCACCGACAGTGGAAGTTCGTTCCAACATTTTAAGAGTTGTTCAACTTCTGTCATGAGGGGAGGAAAGTTCTCTTTAAAAAGTTTTGAAAATTTGTCTGGCACATTAATTCCAAGATAGGTAAATTTAGAAGTTACTTTGAAAGGTACAGTGTTGAATGATGATGAACACGCTGCTTCATTTACTGGAAATAGCTCTTGGATAGGTTAATTTTATATCCAGAGAGCTTACCAAATGTCTCTAAGATATTTAAGGCTGATGGTCGGGAGTGGGAGGAGTCAGAGAGCTATATCACAAGGTCATCCACATATAGGGAGACCCTATATTCTTGGCCTTCTCTAAAAATCCCGGTCAGTTGTGTTGTCTGGCGTAATGACAGTGCTAAAGGCTCGATTGCAATAGCAAACAGCAGGGGTGACAAAGGACACCCCTGTCGAGTGCCGCGGGAGACTGAGAAGAGTTCAGATGAGACATTATTTGTCCTTACTGAAGAGACAGGGTCCGTATACAGCAGCTTGACCCATGATATGAACTTTTGTCCAAAGCCAAACTTTTCTAATGTATAAAACAAATACCTCCACTCCACCCGATCAAACGCCTTTTCAGCATCTAATGAGATTACAACTTCAGGTGTAGTAGACTGTGAGGGGTGATAGATTAAGTTAAAAAGTTGACGTATATTAAAAACGGAGAATCTGTTTTTAATGAATCCAGTTTGTTCTGGAGAAATTATGAGTGGGAGTATGGATTCGAGGCGTGTGGCCAAGACCTTTGCTAAAATCTTGAAGTCTACATGCAGAAGGGACACAGGACGGTAGGAGCCACAGGATTGGGGGTCTTTATTTTTCTTTAATAGCAATGTGATGGAGGATTCACGTAGTGTTTTGGGTAAACTACCTGATTCAAATGACTCATTATACATGTTTAATAACATTGGTACCAACTCTGCAGAAAATGTTTTATAAAATTCCACTGCGAACCCATCAGGGCCAGGGCTTTTGTTATTTTGTAGAGCAGAAATAGCTTTTGCCACCTCCTCGCAAGATAGTGGTCTGTCTAGAGCAGGGGTGGGGAACCTCCAACCTCCGGGCCGTATACGGCCCGCGCAACTGTTTGGTCCGGCCCGCGAGGCAATCCCTAAATACATTCACAAAAATTAATTCAGGAAAAAGTTTGATTGGCCAGCAAGCAGTTTTATCCAAACCGCGAGCGGACCAGGACAAACTGACGCAGGCTAGCTTCGTCGTGGTGAGTGAGCTTATTGCTAAGAAGCTGAAACCTCATGCCGAGGGGGAATTAGTGGAGAGCCTCGATGCTGCTGTGGAGCTGCTCGTGCCAGAAAAAATCAAGCTGTTCCAAAGTGTCAGTTTGTATCGGAGAACCGTCTCAGACTGACATGGCACAAGACATTGAGAAATCATTGAAGGATTCTGCAAGAGATTTCCAGTTTTTCTTTTCAGAACTTACTCTTGGAAAGACTCGGCTCCGCTCAAAACTGACTGACACAAACCAGGACAACCAGCTGAGAGGAGCATCGTCATCACTGCCACCTGACATTAGACATCTCACCAAGGAGAAGCAGTTCCAGCCAGCGCATTAGGTGACACTGATATGATAATGATACTGATAAGCAAGTTTCTTTTTTTCCTGCTGAGATTGACAGTAGACAGCTTTATAATGTACCTAAAATCATTTCAGAGCATTCTGATGTGAAAATAAACAAATACGGCCCTCTCAAATCACTCGAAAAATGACATTGGAGCTAT
Source organism: Sparus aurata (assembly GCF_900880675.1). Lineage (NCBI taxonomy): Eukaryota > Metazoa > Chordata > Actinopteri > Spariformes > Sparidae > Sparus > Sparus aurata. The sequence goes on from NC_044197.1 coordinate 34,113,945, forward strand.
ATTCAGCCTGCTTTCAAAAGAAAACTCCCTGTATCCACTCAACAATTTCTCCTCAGATTGACAGTAGACAACCTTATATAAGACAACTCAGATCTGTCATTTTCGAGTAATTTAAAGCTGATATATGAGATTTGAGAGGGCTGATTTTTTTTTTATTTCACATCAGAATGCTCTGAAATGATTTGAGGTACATTATAGGTTATCTACTGCTTAAACTGCTAAACATCAGTGAATATAAACATCAGCGGGAATAGACAATTAATTGGATTAAAACACTAAGATACACTGAGATGGATGAAATTAAAATTGGCTAAAACATTAATTAATAGTCATGATATGTATGTTATTGCAATGTAGTTAAAAAAGGCCATAAAAATTATGTTGTGAGCTGATTACCTTTTTAAAAAAAAATGTCATGGCCCCTGAGGGACGGTATGAAAACTGAAATGGCCCTTGGTAGGAAAAAGGTTCCCCACCCCTGGTCTAGAGACTGCATTGCAGCTTGGTCGATCTGGGGGAGCGCAATATCTGTAAAGAACTGTTCCATGTCAAGGAGGGTGGAGTTTTGCTCAGAAGTATACAGTGACATATAGTAGTCTCTAAAGGCGCTATTTATCTCTAAATAGTCCCGGGTGACCCCATATTGAGTTTTGATTTCTGAGATGACATTAGAGGCATAGAACTGTCTAAGTTGATGTGCCAGAAGCCTATGAGCTTTCTCACCAAACTCATGATGTGAATGTCTGGATTTAAGCAGCATTTTTCCTATATCTGCTGGTGTAAATGTGTCAAATTCTGCCTGGAGAAGAAGACGCTCCTTAAGCAGGTCAGGTGATGGACCATGGGCAATCTGACCATCAATCTGAGAAATGTTATCAGTTAGATGGTTAAATGTCTGTGTACGCTGTTTCTTCGCAAATGATGATATGGATATTAACCGACCCCTCATATATGCTTTAAGAGCCTCCCAGACTGTACTATGGGACACGTCCGGGGTGGAATTCGTTTGTGTGTAGATATCAATGTTAGTGGTAATGAACTTAATCGTATCCTCATCGGAAAGCATATTTGTATTAAATGTCCAGCGTGGATGAGTTATAGGTATATCATTAAATTTCAATTTAAGGGAGAGTGGTGAGTGATCTGAAATTACAATTGCTTCATATGTGCAAGCCTTTACTAACGGAAGAAGTTTCTTGTCAATGCGGGAGAAGGTTTGGTGAACATTAGAGAAAAAAAGAGTAGGCTCTAGTAGTTGAGTTAAGAGAACACCAAACGTCTGTAACTTCATAATTTTTAAGAAAGTTGTTTATTGCCTTCGCTGACCTGGATGTAGTTATTTGTCTATTGGAAGATCTATTCAACATTGGGTTTAAGCAAGTATCGCCTCCAACTATCACATGGTGAGAGTCAATGCTCGGGATGGATGACAGAAATCTAATAAAAAAAAAACTCTCATCATCATAATTAGGAGCATAGACATTAGCCAGCACTACAGGAGTATTGAATAAAGTTCCGGTCACAATAATGTATCTCCCATTTCTATCAGCAATGACATCTGAAGCAGTAAATGCAACATTTCTATGTATTACAATAGCAGCCCCCCTGGCCCTGCCATTGAAAAGAGAATGATAACTTTGCAAAACCCATTTTCTTCTCAATTTTACGTGATCAGAAAGAGAAAGATGAGTCTCCTGGAGGAATGCAATCTGTATATGCATGTTATCTAAATGGGTCAGCACCTTGTTGAGCTTAGTGGGTCGACCTAATCCTTTTACGTTCCAGCTAGCAAAGTTAATGCAAGCCATGTTTTTAGAGAGAACATACTGTCATATAGTCCACAGCAGAGGTAAAGCCAGAGATATTGTGGCCACCGCAACACGTTGAGGGTAAAAACAACACATAAGCACATAAACGAAATGTTATGAATATAACTTCTGTTCCCTGAAGGAGAGGAACGAGGTACAACACATATATTATGGGATATCACGCCCCCGTGTGGCCTGACTGAAGACACCTCTATTCACGCCTTTACGGCAGATGACCTGTGGTGACGTATGTGCGGCCCCGCCTGCACATATATACGTGCACCACCACAGTCATCCTTCAGTTCGATAGCCGCTCTTCACCGAGCCTGGCTGCGCAGCGGGGCAACGTAGTGTTGTACCTCGTTCCTCTCCTTCAGGGAACAGAAGTTATATTCATAACATTTCGTTCCCTTTCAGTCGATTCACTCGGTACAACACATATATTATGGGACATGTATACACGCCCAGCAGAGCAGCCACCGAACCTCAGTCAAACCTCCAACACCCTAGTGCATCGTAGACCCAGCAGAAAGGACAGAGTGAGCCACCGTAGGGGCTGTCACGTCCAAACGATAAAACCGAACAAAAGTGTGCAGTGATGACCAACTGGCTGCAGCGCAGATATCACTCACAGAAACCCCTTTATACAAGGCCAACGAGGCCGCCATGCCCCTGGTTGAATGTGCCCTGACACCTTGGGGCAACGAAAGACCCCTGCTGCTGTATGCTACGGAGATAGCCTCTACAATCCAGTGGGAAAGCCGCTGTTTAGACAGCGCCTTGCCCTTAGCCGGATTAACAAAACATACAAACAACTGGTCGCATAAACGCACACCCTTGGTGCGGTCTATGTAAGTGCGTAGTGCGTGCACAGGGCACAAAGAATGTAACCTCCTCTGCTCCTCAGATGCAAATGGAGGGGGGCAGTAGCTCAAGAGCTCAAAAGTCATAGAGCTATAGGCTGTGGGGATAATCTTAGGCAAATACGCCGCATTCGGGCGCAGTGTAACCTTACATCCATCCGGAGTGAACTGGGTACAAGTGGGATGCACAGACAGAGCATGAAGGTCGCCCACTCGCTTTGCAGAAGTCAGAGCAAGCAATAGTGCAGTCTTGTATGAAAGAAATTGCATAGCAAGAGGGTGAGCGCCTTGCGTCACTCCATCAAAACCAACATGGCATGCAGATATAGCTGCCAAATAGACCTTAATTGTTGAGAAAGAGAGACCCGTATCCAGCAGCTCCTGAAGGAATGACAAAACATCCACAATAGAGCACTGAAAAAGGAGTGCATTTCGGTCCTGACACCACTGCTCAAACGCCCGCCATTTGAAGGCATATAGGCCCCTAGTAGATGATGCCCTTGCACTCTGGATCGTTGCCACCACATTTGGGGGCAGACCCTGAGCTATCAAGTTGGACCTCTCAACAGGTAGGCATGTAGTCGCCACAGCTCTGGGCGTGGGTGAATCACCTCCCCTCCCACCTGGGAGAGGAGGTCCCTGCGAAGAGGGAGCTGCCAAGGCCTCGCCACCAGCAGACTGATTATCTCGGCGTACCACGACTTCGCCGGCCACCGAGGAGCCACCAGGATCAGGGAGAGCCTCTGCTGGCGCACCCTCTCCAGAACAGACAAAATCATTTCCACCCGGGGAAATGCATACAGCAGCGTGTTGGGCCATGTGTGTGCTAGCGCATCCATTCCCAGTGGGGTGTTGCTGTCCGTTATGGAAAATAACAGGGGACAGTGGGTATTTGCTCTGGAGACAAAAAGATCCACTTCTGGTCCCATATCTGAGCCACTACCAGTGGGTGCAATCTCCACTCCCTCACAAGAGGGCCTCCCCTGGAGAGAAGGTCCAGTCCCAGGTTCAAGTGCCCTGGAACATGTGTGGCTCTGAGAGACAGAAAATGAGCACTGCAGGGGGCGTGGTTATGGCGCTGAACTAAGCACACGTCTTTTTGTGAGCTCCTGGCGATATTGTAGTAAAATCCTGTAAATCCTCCTTTAACTACACGAACAGTGTTAACTATCGTTTGTGGCGACTTAGTACTGTATAACCAGCGATTAATATGCCGGCGAAGAAAGCACAAAACAAACCTAAAGCAAACTCCTCTCCAAGTAAGGAAGACGACGTCTCAGATGCTAACAGCCTAGCTAACTAGCCCCGTGCTTCACTCGGATATGGATGCCGGATCAGTCCACAACATGGATGTTATTCAGATACTCGACGGGATCAGAAATGATTTTTCCACAAAGATTGATGTGGTCCTGAAAGCGATTCAAGACGTTAAGAGGGACGTGCAGGACTTCTCGGCGCGCATGGATGAAGCAGAAGTGCGCATTAGCAGCGTTGAGGACACCGTTAACTCAGAGAAAGGCAAGACTGATTTGCTAGCTAAACAAGTGACTCCTCACGAATAAACTCGACGAGCTTGAAAACCGCTCTTGTCGATCTAACCTGCGACTAGTTAACATGCCAGAGAAGATGGAGGGTAGCGATGCGGTGGCTTTCTTAGAGAAGTGGCTCCCCGAAGTGCTGGGACCAGCGACATTTACAAGACCACCTCTCATCGAAAGAGCACACAGGTTGCCTGGCCGGACGCAACAAAATCGACCTGCCATCCCGAGAGTCCTCATCGTAAAGTTTTTAAACTTCCAGGATAAAGTCAGAGTAATGCGAGCGGCCAGGGCCAAAGGCAAAATCATCTGTGGCGGTCGGGAGATCATGTTCTTCCCGGACCTTTCAGTGGAGCTACACCAGCGAAGGAGGGGTTTCGACCGGGTGAAACAACAGCTGAGATTGATGAACATACGGTACGGAATAATGTACCCAGCTAAGCTACGAGGGTCGTGTGATGAACAAACACGTGAGTTTGAAACCCCAGCAGAAGCTGAAAAATTCGTTCAAGGTTTGCAGAACACAAAGGACTTACAGATTAACTGAAGTGAACTGCTGAAGCCCTATCCTCCTAAAAAACATCTATAGTTTGTTATGGCGGGCTCTATGGACCAGTAACACTCATGTGAAATGGTTATGCTTTCACTTTTTAGTGGAGACTTTTCTGTTTTGTTTATTTTAATTCTATCATTCCGTCAATCTACTCAAATGTAATGGGATTTTCATTTATTCTCTAGAGTCTGCCAATTTCCATTTTTTCAAGTGGCCTTTTTTTTTTTTCTTCTTCTCCTTGGGAAGAGAGGATATTGTTGGCTTTCTTTGATGATAGTTAAGCTGCAGAAGGACTATGATGAACACTTCACACATACTTGTTTGTGTAGGTATATATTTTTGTCAGGGGACACAAGTGTCCTGTTAGTTTTGTTTGTTATTAATGACTGCTTGGTTTGGTCTAGCTGCTCCCTTGTTTTCACTGGATCAGTGCCTGCATTTAACTGCACCCCAAAGTCAGGGGGAGGGTAGGGAAGGGCGAAGAGCTGTCCTGTTCAGGTTGACAGCTAAGGGGATTTGTTAATGGCAGATTTTAAGTTTCATGTTTGTTTTCCTGTACTTCCCACAACATGTTGCATTTTGCTGGTGCACTCCCATTACAACACAGAGATGCTCGACAGGTTTACCAACAACTAAAAGATGATACCTTGCTGCACAATCTGGTGTTTTATTAAGAGTAGATGACTTCAAATAAGGATTTTAAAATTCACTTCTTGGAATGTTAGAGGGATGGTTAAGCTGACTAAACTAAAACAGGTTATTACCAGGCTTAAGCAACTAAAGTCATCAATAGTGTTTATCCAGGAGACACATTTACTCACTGAGGACTTGGTGAAAGTAAGAAGGAGATGGCCAGGCAAGGTGCTAGCGTCCTGTTTCTCTTCTCACTCGAGAGGGGTTATGGTGTTAATTCATAATTAGGTGCCTTTCCAAGTAAACAACACTATTTATGACCAAAGCTGGTAGATTTTTGGTGGTTCAAGGAATTCTCTTGAGAGAAAATGTTAATTTGGTTAATGTGTATGGCCCCAATGATGATAACCCATCATTTTTTGAGAACTTATTTCTGTTGTTGGCCACTCTACCAGGTAAGATAATATTGGCAGGCGACTTAAATTGTGCTTTAGGCCCGAAGCTGGATCGCTCGTCAGGGATAGATACATCTCATTCTCAAACAAGAAAGAAAATACAACAATATATGAGAGACCTGAATCTCTGTGACCCTTGGAGGACCCAAAATCCTAACAAAAGGGAATTCTCATGCTACTCAGCAGCATTTAAAACCCATTCCTGAATAGATTATTTTTTGATTTCCTCATCTATGCTACCCAATATAAATAACTGTATATATATGATAGTACTGTTCTGTCGGCCATGCTCCAACCTCACTATTGTACAACGTTGAACAATTGAATAGACGCTCGGCTAATTGGCGCTTACACCCTAAATGGTTACAGGACGCTGACTTTATAAAATTTGTAGGAGAACACATCAATCTCTATTTCTCAATAAATACGAACCAAACATCTGCAGCCATTAAGTGGGAAGCTTTTGAAGCGTATATTAGGGGACAAATGATAAGCTTCACTAGCTCTAAATTTAACAAATTCAAACAGACAATGAATGAATTGGATTCTAAAATTAGAGAATTAGAGAGAGAGGTTATCTTGGATGATTCGACACAAAAAAAACAGGAATTACTGACCCGTAAAACTATCGATGCTTAAGGCTGAAGACGGTCTAATAAGACTAAAACAAACTTTCTACGACCAGGGTGAAAAGCTGGGTAAATTGCTAGCTTGGCAGCTAAAGAAACTTGAATCTGACAGAGCCATCAATACAATTAGAAACGATCAAGGAGAATTAACTACAGATCCCACAGAAATTAATAATACCTTTGTCTCATATTATAAAACCCTTTAAAACTCTGACTGCCTAATAGACCCGACAAATCAAAACAGTTTCCTGGATGGATTGGTCTTTCCCTGTATTTCTGGATGTATGAAAAGTGAATTGGAAAAGGAATTAAATTTGAATGACATTTCTAATGCCATTACAAGCATGGAAGGAGGAAAAGCTTCGGGTCCAGATGGGCTTCCAATAGATATTTATAAATTATTTAAAGCAAAATTAATAGCCCCATTATTAGGTGTTTATCTGGAATCCTTTAAAGTAGGTAGCCTCCCTGTTACATTACGAAATGCTCTGATCACTCTGATTCTAAAACCAGGCAAGGTACCAACCGAACGTGGTTCCTACAGACCCATATCACTCTTAAATTCTGATGCAAAGATCATAGCTAAGGCTTTAGCTATGAGACGAGAGAAGGTTCTACCAGCCATTATACATGAAGATCAGAATGGGTTTGTGCAAAATCGCCAGGGGTTCCACAATGTGAGGAGAGTTCTTAACATAATCCATGAGTGTGAGGTGTCCCCTGATACCGCAATACTTTCACTCGACGCAGAGAAGGTGTTCGACCGAGTCGAATGGCCCTATCTGCTCGAGGTCCTTAAACGCTTCGAATTCTGAAATTTGAAATTTTGTTTATTTGAAAACAGGGACAGTGCACATTAATAACATTACTGTAAATGCGCCAGACTTAGCCAAGAGGCTATTTTTCATCTGTAGTCCCTAGACAGATGTTAAAGTCACTCTAAAAACAAAACAGAACATATAAAAAATAAGATTAATGGTATCTACAAATAACCTCATCTCTCAGCCTTTTGATCTATTTCGAGGCACTAGGCAGGGTTCACCAATTTCACCTCTACTTTTTGTAATAGCCATGGAACCCTTGGCAATAGCAATTACATCACGCTCCTCAATTCATGGTATTAAGATCGGAGACATGGAACACAATACAGCAATGTATGCTGATGATACTATAGTGTTTTTATCACATCTTGCAGAATCAATACCATCTTTCCTAGAGTTGTCTAATCAATTTGGTAGTATCTCTGGGTTTAAAGTGAACAAAGAAAAGTCATCTATTATGTTTCTGAATGGAGGCGAGAGGAGGAAACCAGTGGTATCCCACCCATTTGTGAATGCCACAGAAGGATTTATGTACTCGGGTGTCAGAATAACCCCAAAGATAAGTAATCTTAGTTCAGCTAACTATGAACCAATGATAGACGAGGTGTCAGAAGAGATCACTAGATGGACAACACTGCCTCTTTCTATTCTGGGAAGAATAAACATAATAAAGATGACTATACTACCTAAATTTTTATATATTTTTCAATCGATCCCGCTGGCTCCTCCTCCTTTGTTTTTCCATAGGACCAGAAAGCTTCTTTCCAATTTCATCTGGAATAACAGAAAGCCAAGACTCAGACACTCACTCTTATATTTGCCTTATGAGAGGGGAGGGCTACAGTTGCCAAATCTAGAATGGTACTACTGGGCCGCCCATTTGAGAGCCACAATGTTTTTGTTTTCTAAAGATGGCTTCTTCCCCTGGTTAGAAATTGAAAAATTGTCCTCAAAAGGTTTGGCACTGAGTAGCTATTTAAACTCAGCATCCTTTAAAAAATTAATGAAAAATACTACTAATCCTTTTGTAAAAAACACTGTTGCTGTTTGGTATGTAGTACAAAGACGGTTGGGTGACTCACTAGGGTTGTCCTGTTTCTCCCCAATCTGGGGTAATGATCATTTCGCCCCGGCAAAGAACGACATGGGTTTTAAAGCATGGTTGAACAAGGGCATAGTGAAACTGAAGGATGTATATGAGAATTACAATCTAATGTCATTCAGTGAGTTAAAAGCAAAGTTTGATATACCGCAGAAACACTTCTTTAAGTATCTACAACTTAGAAGCTTTATTCTGGCACACTTAAACAATTCAGTACAACAACCTCCACTCTCCATCTTAGAAACACGTTACAAAAAATTGCTTTGGTAAAAGACTGGTCTCCCGGTTTTACAACATGTTGGTTGAAAATCATAAGGAAAACTCTGATAATAGGAGGCAGGAGTGGATACATGACTTACAAGAGGATATTTCACTCACTGAATGGAGTACAATATGTTTAAAGACACACACTCAAACCATCAACACCCGTTTGAGAACGATACAGTTAAATGGGATAATGAGAACATATATCTCCCCTGTACAACTAAATAAATTTGATCCTAATATACTTGATCTTTGTTATAAATGTAACAAGTACCAGGGTACATTATACCATTGTTTATGGAACTGTGAAGAGATTCAAAAATTTTGGACCTCAGTGTTAAAGTATATCTCTCAGATCACAACTTTCCCTGTACCTTTATGCCCTAAGATATGTATTTTAGGCATTTATCCAGATGACTGTTCTTTATCCTGTAAGGAAAGAAAAATGGTCGACCTTTGTTTACTGCAGGCCAAACGCTGTATTGCTTTATGTTGGAAGTGTGTTGGTTGCCCCTCTTTTGACCATTGGTTAAATAACTTGACAACGAGTTTGGCTCTAGAGAAACTGACCTATGTTGTTAGAGGGAGGGCTTCTGAATTTTATAACGTTTGGGGGATATTTCTGGACCTGTTGAGGAGTGGAGATTTGGGGGAGGAAGTGGGGGAATGAGAGAATGAGATATTAAAAATATTTAATGTGTTGTTGGGAATGTACATTGTAACTTATTACCGTTTTCATTACTGCCATATGTTTAAGTTGTTTCAATTTGCTGGATGTTGTATCAACAAAAAATCAATAAATACATACAAAAAAAAATAAATGAGCACTGCACCACAGCAACAGAGAGTGAGACAGTTTTAACAGGGGGAGGGAGCGTGTCCCTCCCTGCTTGTTTATATAGGAAACCACCGTCGTGTTGTCCGTCCTGATCAGAACATGATGGCCTGTCAGAACGGGACGAAAATGCTTCAGAGCTAAAAGGGTCGCTAATAGCTTCAGGTGGTTGATGTGGAGCCTGAATTGTGCTGGCGTCCAAACCCCTCTCACTGCTGTGCCCTCACACAGAGCCCCCCAACCGCTCAGGGATGCATCTGTGGACACCACCTTGCGAAAAAACACCCTCCCTATCGGGGACCCCTGTTGTAATAAACCGGGTTCCCTCCACGGGAGAAGAGCCGACATGCAAGACGGAGTTATCGTCAGCCTCCTCTGGAGGTGACGCGGCGCGCACAGCCGGAGAGAGTGAGCCCAGCGTTATTTGTTTAACACTCGCAAATCTAGAATAGGACGGAGCCTTCCGCCTTTCTTCGGAACAACGAAATAACGGCTGTATCAGCCTTTGTTCGTTTCCGAGGCGGGAACAACTTGTATCGCTCTCTTATTCAACAAGCTGTTTATTTCTTCCCTCATAACTGCTGCTGCTTCGCCTCGTACAACTGTGTTTATTACAGAGTGAAAGCGAGGCAGCCGGGCCCCAAACTGTAAACGGAAACCCATGGCAAAGGTTCTCTCTACCCAAGGTGAGACTGCGCATGCACACCACCGAGGAAGATGAACAGCTAGCCGACTGACCTGCAGCACTGTGGGGGAGGGGCTGTCGCCCTCTAGCGTGCCAGGGGGGAACAGCTGCACTGGTCTGCTCCGGCTTATTTGATTTGCAATGTTTTGAGAACATAAGGAAATCTTTATTGTATTATATCTGTATTATATCTCTGAGCATGGTTGCTGTTACCTCCCCTTCTTCGCTAGCATGAATGTTTTGGCTAGCCGAGGCAGAAGCTCCCCGCGATGTTTTGGCCTTCAGCTTGCCTGTACCCGACATTCTCAGGACTGAGAACTTACAGTTGTCGCATCAAAATGTGCAATAAATGTCCCGCAACTATTTCAAGAGTGAGACATTGTCTAAATGGTCTTTTTGATTGATTGAAATTGCACCTGTTGGGAGCTGCTGAATTTCACGTTTGCATCTCACCTGCGCAGCAGCGCCCCCCGCTGCAATGTTAATTTTGAGGCTAAATTTCTGTAGGAGAGCAGACGGTACCTAATTTGTCTCTCGCTTTTCTGCCTTGATTTCTCACTCTAAAGAAATAAAAACAACATGAGTGCGTTCAGCCATATCTCCTCTCACTCACCATATAAATATTTGGGCGATATCCATTACAGTTGTTTCAAAAATCGAGTTTGGGAGGTGTTTTCCCATTCATTCTTATGGGGACATTTTCATCTGGCTCTCCTACTTCTCCAGCGTGTGTCTCTGAAGAATGTGTGTATATTGCGTATATACTACAGTGTATATTGCCTATATCAGCGGTCCTCAATAGGCGGCCTCCTGTTTGTGGCCCCCGTACTGTTATTCCTTCACCATGTGTTTTGTTTGGGTCAGCACGTGTACACCGGGACTTGTCTCCATGCCAACGTTACAAAGACAGCTGGGTCACTCACCGCTGCGATCGCAACTTTTAACTTTCACTTTCATTTTAGGAGCAGTTTGCGTATTCACATTTTGCCGGTGGCAAGAGATTGAAATGGCGTGTTCCAAGTAAACTGCTATAATAAAGTGGAAAGTGAGAATCGGCAACTCATAAAAGTAGGAACTTAAAATTTCTATTCATTCTCCCTCCGACCAGGACAGAACCCACGGATCTGACAGTGCAGCAGTGACACACACTTATGTTGTTTAACATGTTTTAGCAAGTCTTATCATACATTATCACCTATAGCGTAACGGACGGGGAGTTCGTCCCGGCAAACACCCTTTCACTCACAGTGCCAAAATTTGTATCATCCTTGTTAAAACTCAACATCATTTAATCACAGAACAAATGACGTGAATTAACCCACAACCATCTTACATATCATCTTATTCACAAACACATTCACGAATCATAATTACACCAACATCAACAGAATACCCAAGAGTCATTGCGCCACAGTCCACAAGGGGCGTTACAATATGCCAGGAGAAGCTGTGATGAAGATTTCCAGTTCGAAACGGCATTATGAGATGAAGCATAGGAATTTTGAAGAGACATTTCCTCAAAATTCAAAGATAAGCACAACACAAATAAATGCACTGAAATCGTCATATCAAGCTGCAAGCAGGATTCTTGTCACATCTATGTCACAATGAAATAAAATAATGCATGATGAACTGATGGACACAATGTCTGAAGGCAAACAAAAAGAGGAAATATTCAACTATGTATTTTGATTTATGTTAAAATGGAAATAAGATTTTATTTTAGTTCGTATTTTGTTGTTTAGAATGAAAAGGACATTTTGTTTTGAATATTACAGTATTATTGCATGTGGCCTGGCTGACCTCAATACATGGACCTTTGAGTCATTGAAAAAAATCTTTGCGGCCCTTTAAGATTTGTATTTGAGTACCCCTGGCCTATATACTACAGTGTATATTGCGTATGTACTACAGTTCAGGGTGAATGGAAAATATGCTCCATAGGCTTCTGGGCTGATTTACCCCTAGCTATTGTTCTTCTCATTTACTATTCGTCTTCTGTACATTTTTTGACATGTTTCTACAAATCTTGAGCTATTGAAACCATTCAGGTATCAAAATGTTCAGCTTTTTAAGGACATTGCTGCTTGTATTTTTCTCTTTTCTACCTTTTATACTTTTGGAAATGTTCAGCTTTTTAAGCTCTTTCAGCCTTGTGCTTTTTAACTTTTTCAGAAATTCAGCTTTTTCCAAAGAAAATTTCAACATTGAATCAAATGGGAAAATCTTCAAATCCTCTGCAAAACTTATCGTCTTTCAACCTCTTCTTGTCCCACATGCTTTGAGTGAGAGACACCATTCAGACTTTAAACGAGTCACAAGACCTTGAACTATTGACCTTGTATTCAGTTTTTAAAAATCTTGTACGGTTTTGAAAATGTTGCAGTTTTAGTTTTAAGCATTTTTAGCCCGTCTTCTAATTTTATAATGGGTGTGTATTGCGTCAGCTAGAGTGCATGACATCATCGCTAGAGGGTAGAGCAGCTTCAAAGATTGAAGAAAAAAATCTCTTCAGCTTGATTTTAATCCCACATCTTTCACTTGACATAGACAATATATGCATAAAAATTTAGGAAATCTTGTTGGGTGTCAGCTGATGGTATTATTTCAGATGTAGGACTTACAGTTTTGGATTTAGAAGTCCGAGAGCGACAAGAAGTCCAGCAGCTGCCCCATAAGGCGCAATGTTAATTTTGAGGCTACATTTCTGGAGGAGAGCAGACGGTACCCGATTTGTCTCTTGCTTTTCTGCCCTCATTTCTCACTCGACAGAAATAAAAACGACATAAGCGCGTTCAGCCATGTCTCCTCTCACTCATCATATAGATATTTGGGCGATACATTTTTTCAAAAGTTTTTAAAAAATCGCAGGGGTTTGGGAGGCGTTTTCCCATTCATTCTTATGGTGACATTTTCATCTGGCTCTCCTACTTCTCCAGCGTGTGTATCTGAAGAATGTGTGTATATTGCTTCAGATAGAGTATGTGACATCATCGCTAGAGTGGAGAGCAGCTGGCCAATCTGGAGAAAGAATTCTCTTCAGCTTGATTTTGATCCCAAATCTTTTACTTCACATAGACAACATATACATACAAAATGTAGGAAATCTTGTTGGCTTGCTCCATGGTTGCTCCTGCTCCAGCGTATGTGCAGCCATTTTAAGCTCTTTCACCCTTTGACTTTTTTACATTTTCATGCTTTTTCACATCTTTTTCGGCCCCCTTACTCTACAGCTTTTCATCCTTTTTCACCTTTTTAAGCTTTTTCAGCGCTCTTACTCTACATCTTTTCATCCTTTTTCTTTAACCATTTTTACCTCTTCCAACCCTCTTACTGTACAGCTTTTCACCTTTTCATCCTTTTTTCACCTTTTTAACCCTTGTGCCCTCCTTAAAAAAACTTCCTCTAACCACCTTCGTGGCAAAAATGTACACGCACAAAATCTGCCATAAAATACTCATACATCAATATTTTTTCCTGCTTTTTTTTTTGCTTGAATCCCTTAACCAACTTGTTCCCTGATCAAAATGATCAAATATTTAATAATTTTCAGGATTTTAACCCTTTAAATGCCAGTTTGATTATTTGAATTATCAATTATATAAAAAAAAAAAAAAAACACAAAATATGTATTATTTTCTATATAATAAGTAGTAGGCTTATGGGGATTTGGTGGTGATTAGAGTCTTGGATATGTCAAAGATTACCAACAAAATTGATTTGATTGCAACAGTATTTTTTATGTCGTAACAAATACTCCCTCTAACCACCTTCGTGGCAAAAATGTACACGCACAAAATCTGCCATAAAATCCTCATACATCAATATTTTTTTCTGCTTTTTTTGCTTGAATCCCTTAATCAACTTGTTCCCTGATCAAAATAATCAAATATTCATTAATTTTCAGGATTTTAACCCTTTAAATGCCAGTTATATTATAATTATCTATAAAAAAAAAAAACACAAAAAATGTGTTATTTTCCATATAATAAGTAGTAGGCTGATGGGGCTTTGGTGGTGATTAGAGTCTTTGATATATCAAAGATTACCAACAAAATTGATTTGATTGCATTAGTATATTTTATGTAGTAACAAATACTCCCTCTAACCACCTTCGTGGCCAAAAATGCCCCATTGACTTCCATTAAAACCACATTTTTTTTTATCTCACTACCATTACAGTATTAAACAATGCATTCTGTAATGTCAGCATGCCATTTTGAAGAAAAGTAGTGATATTTGACATTTTTGATGTATTTCACCAGATTCAACCATTTTCCCATTGTAGGCCGATGCATGAAATTCTTGTATTTTTGCCAGTTATATTATGGAGCCGGGTGACTACCAGGGCCCAGTGTGTGTGTGTGTATGTGTGTGTGTGTGTGTGTGTGTGTGTGTGTGTGTGTGTGAGAATCTGTAAGCATGCACTGATCACTTCAGCGGTGAAAGGTGGTTAGAGGGTGCAAAATGCATTACAGGAAAATAAAAGACATGTAATAGTAAAAGACACTGGATTTCAAAAATTTAACTAAAAAGAAGTGTTCCTACAAAAATCCATGCCACAAGCTGTAACACAGCCAAAATGATCGCTAAATCAAAAAAAAAAGTTGAGAAAAATGTACAAAAAGGGTTAAGCTCCTTCACCCTGTAGCACCCGATATTGTAATAAATTCCTGAAAATGTCATAACGCCTGAAAATGTAATAAAATTTACACTTAACTCGATCGAAAATGTAATAAAACCCAATAATGTAATAACTTCACCAATAATGTAATAAAATATCCTGACTGATATTGTAATAACATTTTTACCGATAATGTAATGCCTTATTACATTATTGGGAATTCATAACATTTTCAGATGGGTCTTTTTTTTCAAATCTGATAATGTATAATGTAATATATATGTTAATTTTCCGTCCAGAGTTCTACATTTTGTGTTATGAGAATCTAAGAATGTTATATACACTGAAACAACAGAATGACTATTGAGTTAAATTGTAGAACCTGAGTACTATACAGCCATATGCACGTGTGCAAATAATCAGGGACATGCAACTACATCCTGGTCCTACTGAGTGGGTGATGGACTTACCTCCTTGGGAGACCAGAATTCCAGCTCAGATAGAAGCTTCTGAGCAGCACTGGAGACCCCAGTTAACTCCTCCCTAAACGTACCTCTTCACTTCACAGATTTCCAACAAATCATAACCCCATGAAAACAACCACAAAACAACAAAACAACTTTCAGTAACACTTCATTCATAACACCTGCATACACATTACATGACACCTGACATAAACATAGGCCTACATATCCACTCGTAAATGCTTATTATACAACTTTCAATGTCAAATTGACATCTTACTCTATGTCAAGTGACATAGTGGTCAGCTGACGTACTGTCATACTGATAGTATATTATGAGATTTTGCTGTATAAATAAAGGGTAAAACAAAAATGTCAGCATCAAAATGACAAAATTTGATGACAACTGACATGGATATTTTTCAAACTCCTTTTATGGGGTTTATATAGGGTTTCTGAAGTTGTATGTTGTTTCTATGATAGTACATTTTTGTAGTGGTGAAAGTAATTGTCTAAAGGTCTTATATCCATTCAAATCCCATTTTATTGACATGACATCATTTCTGCAACACTATCTGCTGGTAATATCAGTAACATGTTTAAATCGGATTTTCCATTATACAGTCTCTAGTTTTGTTATAAAAATTATGCTTTTGATATGCTAATTCATCTCGGCACCGGCATCCTGGCCACCAGAGGGCCTGCAAGGGAGAACACGATCAGGGTCTCTTTCAGTGGTGGCTAGATGAAAATATGTCCAGCAGCATTGAAGCTTTCTCCCTTTATATGATCACTTAAGTAAGTAGGTAAGAGATTATGCAATGTCTCTGCATCAATACCTTCAGATTTCTGTAGGATACCAGAAAAAGTTTGATAATGGTAGGGTAATGGTAGGCTTTAGACTAGTTTCTATTAACCATGTGGCTACATGCTAGTTTTTACTGATGCTAACTTTTTGACACTTTAGCCAAGTCTTGACTACTTCTTTAAATAGCTTAAGATGTCTATCAGAAAATAGTTTGATAGAAGATAATGATAAAGTGGTAGGCTACAGGCTAGATTTTTGTTATTGACCACATGTTACATGCTGATTAGAAGTTAATTAAAGGTTGAACTATGGAGAATGTTTATTAACCCTTAGGAGTCTGGGGTATAATTGGCCATTTTTGACTACTTTTGATTTTACCATTATATTTCACCTTAAAAACTATTTACTTTGCCTTGTTTGGTGTCATTATTTTCAGCACAACCTCACATGGGTGATTGAATAGTTATCTTTTCATTTCAACACGCTGTATTAACACAATGGACCTAAAATAACAAAAAACAAAATCTGAGTAGGAAAAAGTTGAATTTTTCACTGGGAAAACCACAAATATTTTTAACGAACCATTTTTATTACTTATAATGCAAATATAAATTGTTTGCTAAAAGTGTAAGTTATTATAAGTTATTGAAATTTACAAAGTTATATGTAACTATTTACATTTAAATGCAGGCAATGCCTCAGGCTCAGGTCTCCCTCAGCTCTCCTGCCTGCTCCACATTCAGCTGTCTCCCCATTGTTTTGACTCACAAAACAAAAAAAACCGACTCCACTACACACTAAGGCAGAAGAGGCGGAATACGGCAGCGTCTCCGGAGAAGAGGAAACAGACCCCCTCTGCCCAGCCTGTTACTCAGCAACGCTAGATCGGTGAAGAGCAAAATGGAGGAACTCCGTGTGAACAGCAAAGTTTGTTTTGAGTACAGAGAATCAAGCGTGATGGTGTTCACAGAAACCTGGTTCCATCAAGATATTCCAAACTCCCACTTTGAGCTAGAGGGGTTCTCTCTCATCCGAGCAGACAGAACAGAGCTGTCAGGGAAGAGCCGAGGGTGCGGGGTCTGTCTGTTTGTGAATGACAGTTGGTGTAGGAATTACACTGTGAGAGACACTGTATGCACAGCTGACGTAGAGCTACTGTGCCTGTCTCTGAGACCTCACTACTTTCCGAGGGAGTTCGGGAATGTTTTAATTTGTGCTGTGTATGTTCCCCCCAGTGGAAACGCAGCAAAAGCCGCTATCAGAATAGCAGACTGTGACAACTGCAACGTACACCCGGAGCCCTGATTGTGATTCTCAGGGATTTTAACCATTGCGAGTTGGAATTATCTTTCCCTGGATTTGAACAATATATGACATGCAACACACGACACAACAGAGTCTTAGACAAATGTTATGGAAACATAAAAAATGCATACACTGCAAAACCATTGCCCCCACTGTCAAACTCTGACCATAATACTGTCCAGTTAATCCCAATATATAAGACTGTTTTTAAAAGGAGCAAACCAAAAACTAAGACAGTGAGAGTGTGGGACAAGGACAGCTTATAAAACACTCAAAGGATCCTTCCTCTGCACAGACTGGGACATATTCTCTAATTTGGAGATTGATGAGGCTACAGAAGTAATAACAGACTACATACATTTCTGTGCAGATAATGTGGTCACAAAAAAGGACATTACTCTGTATCCCAACAATAAGCCCTACATAACCAAGAGTGTAAAGGATTGTATTGATAGGAAAAAGCTAGCTTTAAAAAATAACGATAGAGTGGGACTGAAAATGGTGCAAAGAGAACTCAACCAGAGGCTGAGAGAAGCCAGAAAGCATCACAGGGACACTATAGAGCAGACTTTTATGTCAATGAATTCAAAAAAGCTGTGGGACTCTATGAGAGCTATCACAAATATGAACACCACTAAGAAGCGCCTCAGTACTGATGATGATCTGGGGAAGGCAAATTAATTGAATGACTTTTTTCTCAGGTTTGAAAACCATGACTTTTCTGAGGAATGTAATAATGTCATGGAAACTATTTTAACTGATGTTAGCTGTAGGATTGTAATTGACCCACTCAGGATTCAGTCTATCTTTAAACATGCGTGTACTAAAAAATCTACTGGCCCTGACGGCATTTCTGCGCTGCTCTTAAAGGCATGTGCAGAAGAGCTCACTCCAGCTTGGTGCCCCATCTTTCAGCGGTCTGTGGACTCACACACTGTTCCTGCCCAGTGGAAAAAATCCATCATAGTACCTGTAGCTAAAAAACCGTGTCCAGTTGATAATAATGACTTAAGACCTGTGGCCCTGACTTCGATTATCATGAAAAGCTTTGAGAAATACATGTTGTCTGTGCTTAAGGCAGAGGTCAATTTGGCACTTGATCCATACCAGTTCGCTTACAGGCAGGGGAGAGGTACTGATGATGCCATCAACAGCATCATCCACTTCACTGTCAAGCACTTGGAATGCCCAAAAGCATATGCATATGCATTTATTGATTTTAGCTCAGCTTTTAACACACTTCAACCCCATCTGCTCATCTCAAAACTGAGGCAGATGAGCGTCAACCCTTTTTTAATCAAGTGGTATTTTTCCTTTTTAATTAATCGAAGTCAGCAGGTAAGAGTCAATGATACCCTCTCAGAATGCAAATCAATCAGCACAGGTGCCCCACAGGGTTGTGTCAGCTCCCCAATCCTTTTTACACTTTATACTAATGATTGTATAAACAGCCACCTAGGGAACCATGTTTTTAAATTTTCTGATGATACTGCCATCCTCAGTCTACTGCGCAAAGATTCTAGTACCTCAGCCTATTTTTCTGAAATAGAAAACTTTGTGCAATGATGTGATGCTCACCACCTCATTTTGAATGTTAAAAAACTAAAGAAATGGTCTTAGACCCGAGATCAGTAGGGGACCATAGTCCTGTTGTCATACATGACTCACCCATTGAGCAGGTCAGCTCATACAAGTATCTCGGAGTTCACTTAGATGACACTTTTAGTTGGTATGTGCATGTTGAAAGTTTGTGCTCTCGTTTACAGCAGAGACTGTATTTTCTGCGCAGACTGAGAGCATATGGGGTGGACAAAAGCATCATGTTTTTATTTTACCAGGAAGTACTAGAGAGCTTAGTCAGATATGGGATGTAATCCTGGTATGGCAACATCAATGCAAAACTAAAAACTGAACTCGCTCGTCTGGTGCACACGGCCATGAAGGTGATTGAAAAAAGTGACTATCAGACCTTGCAGTTTACTTATGAACAAACTGTTCTTAGGCAAGCCCAGAGGATAGTGACTGACCCATCCCATATTCTTCATTTAGAATATAACCTCCTACCCTCGGGCAGACGATATAGAGTCCCTCACTGTAAACTCAACCATTTTAAGAATTCATTTGTTCCAACCTCCATCAAATTCCTAAATAATGCTGCTTGAGGCCGATATTTGTGCAATAATTTTTAGAGTGTTTTGATTATTTATTATGGTGATCTTTTAGCATGTATTACTTGCGTATAGTGTATGTATGTGTTATGTTATGGGATGTGTGCAATACTGTTATGTATTTGTCAGCGATGGTATGGCTGATGATGTATTGTTTTTTGTCATTGTGGCTGTCAAGGCATTTATGGCACAGCTGTTGAGTCCAAGACAAATTTCCCTGAACGGGACAATAAAGTATATCGTATCGTATCGTAAACACACTACACTAAACACTGCAGAACACACTAACTATACACTCCAAACACTGCTACAACACTGCTACATCATCTAAAATTAGTCATGTGATTTGATCACGCCAGCGCGATCGTCGACTCCTAAGGATTAAAAGCTATATTTTTTAGGTAAATCTCATATTATACTATCAGTATGAAAGTATGTCAACTGACCACTATGTCACTTGACATAGAGTAAGATGTCAATTTGACATTGAAAGTGATATAATAACCATTTATGAGTGGATATGTAGGCCTATAATATATGTCTGGTGTCATGTAATGTGTATGTAGGTGTTATGAATGCTTATGTATACTCTTTTCAAATGAAGTGTTACTAAAAGTTGTTCTGTTGGTTTGTGGTTGTTTTCATGAGGTAGTGATTTGTTGAAAATCTGTGAAGTGAAGAGGTATGTTTAGGAAAGAGTTACCTGGGGTCTCGAGTGCAGCTGGAATTCTGGTCTCGCAAGAAGCCAAGTCCATCACCCACTCAGTAGGACCGGGATGTCATCGCATGTCCCAAGTATCTGCACATGTGCTTATGGTTGTATGCAGTAGGCAATTTGAGGGGGGATGAGGGGGGATGCCGTCCCCCTTGTTAGCAAAATTACCAAAAAGCATCCCCCTTGTCAACCTGCCTTTACTCTCCATCCGCAAGCAGCAGATAGTGTGTGACAAATCACAAGCTGTCGCGATCAGCTCCAGTGCACTGTGGAGTCAAGCCGGCTTTGCTTTGCGACCCGGCTGCCTGGTTTATTTTTGACGAAAGCTGCAACAAGCTGCAACAAGTTGCACAGTGCAGATCGCGCCAACAGGAAGTCAGAGACACAGGAAAGGCATGGAGCATCCGGTCAATTTTCAATATGAAATGCCCTGTACAGACTCCAGATTGTATAAAAACTAAAAAATGACCAGATCAACAAAAGTTGGCTATCTATGTTCTGAAAACAAAATGTTACTTTTTGTTAGCATTTCTAAGTATGTCTGTTCAGAACATGGTGGCTAACGTTATGTTGCCAATTGTCATTTTTGTGCTTGTTTATAGTTTAACCATTAGTGAGCTGGCTGTTACATTTCCTGATACCAGCTGTTTTAACCCCCATTGAAACACACTCTGCTGGGCAAACTGTGTCATTACACCAATTTTTTATTACCCCAAGCATGTTTTTCTGCATTATACTTTTTAGATATAAGGTTTTAAAACCTTATGAAGCAGCCGACAAATCAATAAAGGCAAATACCGATAAGTCGGTCGAGCTTTTCATCCCATTTTTTTTTTTATTTAAATCTTGTATGGTTTTGAAATAATCAAAGTTTTAATTTTAAGGATTTTTAGCCTGTCTTCTGATTTTTTAATGGTTGTGTATTGCGTCAGCTACAGTGCGTGACATCATCAACTGCCGCACCCCAGAGTGTAGAGCAGCTGGAAAATCTGGAGAAAGAATTCTCTTCGGCTGGATTTGAATCCCACATCTTTTACTTTACATAAACAATATATACACAGAAATGTAGGAAATCTTGTTGGCTTGCTCCATCGTTAAGCTTTTTCAGCCATTACAGCTTTTTCACACATTCAACTTCATGTTCAGCTACAGAAACAGTTCAGCTCTTTCAGCCTTTAACTTTTCAGCTTTTTCAACTTTTTCAGCTTTTCAGCCATTTCAGATTTTCAGTCATTACAGCTTTTTCACACATTCAACTTCATGTTCAGCTACAGAAACAGTTCAGCTCTTTCAGCCTTTAACTTTTCAGCTTTTTCAACTTTTTCAGCTTTTCAGCCATTTCAGATTTTCCGCCATTTCAGCTTTTTCAGCCTTTTCAGCTTTTCTGGCAGTACAATCAGCAGATTTCGCTTTAGCCTTTAGCATTCACATCGTATCTTCGCAGGAAATGCAATTTTTTTAGTTTATTTTTGATAAGAACAGTGGATAAAACCCAGGTCTGACTTTCGACAAAAAAAAAAAAAAAAGTTTGATACCAATATAGGTCTTACTGAAGGCATTTAATGCTCAAAATATAATTCATAAATATTCAAATATATTCGAATATTAATATTAATAAACAAACAAACTTTGAATATGATTTTTGGCCAAAAATCAAAGCCCTAATGTGTTGTGCTACAATGAGCCCTTGTTATGCATCATCTTTACTGCATTCTATACAACTTTGCAGGGAGACACACCGAATAGCCTCCCAGTATTTGCCCTGTAAATTCGGTGACACTTGGTACAGAAATTGTCACAAACTGTTGTTACCTTGTAAACATAGAGGTACTCTCTAAGAAAGGCGCTTTGCTGCGTGGCCGTCTGTCTGCTGTCATTGGTCAGAATCTGTCTGAAGGCTATTACAGCTTTCTCTGGTTGGCGAAGAGTGAAGGACTGACGGCCGATTGTGAAGTTGATATGGTCCTCTGCCAAAGACCAGCTCCTCTCCTTATAAACCTGCATGGCCTGGCAGTAACAGCGTAGTGCATGCCTCCGCTACATGAAAAGACAGTTGAGAGGGAGAGAGACAGGGGATAGAAGAGGTCGTGAGGTACATAATGCAACCAATGAATAACAGGAAAAAAGTAAAGAAAAGAAAGTTTGATGCTGAATGATGATGAACAAAAACATCATGCGAAACACAAACAAACCTGGGACACTAAATGTCAAGGATTTCGGTCCTCTATTTGAGCACAAGGGATGCCTCAACATGCCTCCTGATATCCACATTACCTATGCAGCACTTAAACTGGTGGGAAACAATGTTGGCCCCCTGCATGAATTTTTTTTTTTTTTTTTTGCATGTTTGTCAAACTTAAATGTTTCAGATAATCAAACAAATTCAAATATAAGAAAAAGATAAAACAAATAAACACAAAATGCAGTGTTCAAACTAAGGTTTTTATTATTAAGGGGGCAAAAAATCCAAACCTACATGGCCCTGTAGGCAAGTGTTTGCCCCCCAGTTAAAACATAACTTAACTGTGGTTTATCACAGCTGAGTTCAATTTCTCTCGCCACACCCGGGCCTGATTACTGCCACACCTGTTCTCAATCAAGTTATCACTTAAATAGGACCTGCCTGACATAGTGAAGTAGACCAAAAGATCATCAAAGGGTAGACATCATGATTATTCAAAGAAATTCAGGAACAAATGAGAAAGAAAGTGATTGAGATCTATCAGTCTGGAAAAGATTACAGAAGCCATTTATAAAGCTTTGGGACCCCAGCGAACCACTGTGAGAGCATCATCCACAAATGGCGAAAACATGGAACAGTGGTGAACCTTCCCAGGAGTGGCCGGCCGACCAAAATTACCCCAGGAGCGCAGCTCAACAACAGACCCAACAACAACATCCAAAGAACTGCAGGCCTCACTCCACCACAAGAAAGAGACTGGGCAAAAATGGCATGCATGGCAGAGTTCCAGGACGAAAACGCCTGCTGGGCAAAAAGAATATAAAGGCTTGTCTCAGTTTTGCCAGTAAACATCTTGATGATCCCCAAGAATTTGGGGAAAATACTCTGTGGACTGACAAGACAGAAGTTGAACTTTTTGGAAGGTGTGTGTCCCATTACATCTAGCATATAAGTCACACAGTATTTCAGAAAAAGATCATCGTACCAACAGTAACATATGCTGGTGGTAGTGTGATGGTCTGGGGCTGGTTTGTTTCTTTATGACCTTGCTGTGGTAACTAGAACCATGAATTCTGCTGTCTACCAAGAGATCCTGAAGGACAATGTCCGGCCATCTATTTGTGACCTCAAGCTGAAGCGAACTTGAGTTCTGCAGCAGGACAATGATTCAAAACACACTAGCAAGCCCAAATCTGAATGGCTGAAGAAAAACAAAATTAAGACTTTGGAGTGGCGTAGTCACTGATTTGTGATTCTGTGGTATGACCTTAAAAAAGCGGTTCATGCTCGAAAACCCTCCAATGTGGCTGAATTACAATAATTCTGCAAAGATGAGTGGTTCAAAATTCCTCCACAAAGAGTCATTGCAAGCTATCGAAAATGCTTGATTGCAGTTGTTGCTGCTAAGGATGGCCCAACCACTTATTAGGTTTAGGGGGCAATCACTTTTTCACACAGGACCATGTAGGTTTGGATTAATAATAATAAAAACCTTAATTTAAAAACTGCATTTACTTGTTTTATCTTTGACTAATATTTAAATTTGTTTGAAGATCTGAAACATTTAAGTGTGACAAACATGCAAAAAAATAAAATCAGGAATGGGTCCAACCATTTTTTTTAACACCACTGTACTTGTTGTTGACTGATGGTCTGGGTTGGTATGAGTGATTGATGAATGTCGTGGACTGTTTGTATGGAGTGTTACGCTAACCGAAAATATAAATAAAAATATTTTAATGCATGCAACAAAACGCATGTGGATTCAAAGGTGTTTCAATGTCAAATAAACAACTTTTTTTTTTATAAAATAAGACCTTATATTTTCTTTTAATATCGATTCAACTTCAAGTGTTTATGCCTTCATGTGATTGAAAACCACTGCTCCTCTGCATCCCTGTCATCACGTACACTTGTGTGTCTTTTGTCCTAAATGACGAGCAATGATTGCATCCTGCTTGACTAAAATGCAACGCCTTGTAGTTCTTTAGTTAAAAACAACAATAAATGGCTCCTACAATACCTGCCCGATTGTTAAGGGCAAAGTGCATAACAACAATACTAAATTGAAAAAAGGAACTACCAAATCCAAAAAAATCCTATGACAAATGTGAGGATGTGTGTGTGTGGCTCTTCACTGACTTGCTGTAACCAGCAGACAGATCTTGCTTATTGGTCTCTCAACGAAGTTGGTCTGCGTCTGCAGCTTTTCCACTCCTCGCCATTCTTATTTGGTCAGGGTAGATTTCATTAACTCCAGCAGTTACCCATGAGCCTCGTGGAGAATTGGCATCTGCTACCAAGAAAGTGTCCCCTTGCACAAAGTTTCTTCTGTTGTTGACACTCTTGCATGAGCGGAAGATATTCTTTTACCCATCTGGACCAGAACAGGTCTGACATGTACTGTGCTTGGCACCAGTTCCGTCTGATGTATGTGTCCTCTTCCTTGAATATTCCACTTGGGAGCAGGGAGCATTGGCTGCGCCTTTAATAATAGCAGGTGGTTTGGGGTCAGTTATTTGGATAATCTGATACGGTGGTCCATGGACAGCTATTGAGAATTGCTTCTGCCTCACACTTGACAGTGTGAAGACTATGATCATCTAATGTTAACTGTTTATGACAGAGAGCAGAATTATTTTAATCATCAGTTCCCACATGCCTCCATGATGGGCAGCAGCAGCTGGTTTAAAGGTCCATGTCACACCGTTCTTTTGCATGATTCTGTGCTCTAAGGGCTTTGTCTTCATATATCCTCTTCAGATTCTCCATTTTCTGCTTATATCAACTGATTTGGAGGCCCCATTTCAGCATGCCCTAAGTGGATGACAACTTCAAGGAAGTCCCTGCACTCCTGGTGAAAGCTAGCGTCTTTGAGAAACTTCCTTTTTAAGCCCAAGGCTCACTGTTCTACTAGCCCACAATTGTTTGACATAGAGATGTCAACCTTTTTGAATGGGAGTTTCAGTTGGTAATGTCCATCTGTTATTGTGGTGGATTTAGACATGATGTGCATGAATTGTTTGTCTTCTATGGATATGTCAACCTTTTCTTCAAACGCCCTCTAAGGGAAATCATGATTGTAGCTCTGTTTCACAAGACCATCTAAATTTACCAGAACTTCAGTGCCACTGCAGTAATTCAAAAGTCCATAAACCACCCATCCATCTTCAATACAGTGCTCAAAGGTGTGAATGAAAGTCATGTATTTCAAAGGGTTGCCTTTATGAATCTATGCACAGCAACTTGACTGCTCTTTATGTCACCATCATGTCCACTTCCATCATCATCACCATCATTATCATCATCATCATCCAAATTGGGATCAAACTGTATGAAATCCTGATTCTGTTTTGAATGCACACTGCATCTTCCGCTCTTTCATCCATTTCATCATATGCTTTGATGCTTGCATTTGCAGCAGTAAGTTGAGTTTCAAGGATTAATAGTTCTTGTTTAGCTTTTATTTCAGCTCTCCTTTGCATCAGCTCAGCTTCTTCTCTTTCAAGGGCAAGTTTCTTCTTTAGACTTTCAATTTGAAAAAAAGAGTGCAGCTCTTTCGTCTGGACGATAAAGCTGTAGATGATCTGCTTCTGCCCTGCTGAAGCTCGTTTGTCATTCCAACAGAGCCAACAGAAATATGTTCTTCGGTTTTCTCTGTGATTTGCTGTTCTTGTCAAGTATTTCCACATCCTGTATCCTTTTATTTGTTGTATTTTTTAATTCAATGAACTGAGCCACCTTTGGTAAGTGCCACTTTGTGTGATCAGTTTCCTTATCCTCTTCTTGAATAATTTCAGAAATCGAGGCTTGCAGTATCTAAATTATCATAAACTACCATTGGTGACTCTATTTGGTTTCTTTTCTTTGTATTCCTCTGCCTTGCTTCTTTCTTCAAGCACATTTGCAAATTCTATCATTTCAACAACGACAACATTATCTCCATGATTCAAAGATATTTCTGTTATCAACAAGTCAAAAGTACCATGACACATGAATCAACTTAGAAATAAATTCACATAAACAGAACGGGGGCTGCTCTCTTCACAGTGTGGCAGCGTCGGGCCGTGTAACCTTAAGCTGCGGGCATCAGTGATGGTGCACTCTCCAAGGGAAGCGCTACACTTCTTACCAGTGTTACACTATCCATGTATTGCAGTGAACAAAGTCATTCAATCGTGACATCAAACATACGGCTTCATCCGTTCAATTAAATGCAGATAAATTCCTTGTAAATGTGTCAATAAGTCATGATTCCTTAATTCTTTATTCTTGTTATCCGCTTTATTCATGTTCACAAACAGTTCCTTTTGTCAATGTCTGACAAGCATAATTCTTTATCCATCCTATGTGCTATTGGAGCCGTTTCCAACTTTGTGTCAAGGCTTTCAGTCCTCTATTCAAGCCCAAGGGACACCCTATGGCAAATTGTTTGAAGTTGAAACAAATACATTGGCATTTTTAACACAGCTCCTATATCCATATAAACATATGTTGTTGACTGAAGGTCTGGGTTGGGATGAGTGATGGATGAATGTAGAATAATCCATGCATGTGGATTCAAAGGTGTTCTTTACTTAAAACAACAAAATGGGTCCTACAGTAAATGTTTGCAATGCAGCACATTAAAGAGTCACTTTGTCGCAGACAGGTACTTTAGCCCGTTCACGGGTAAAAACCTGTTAAAAGCTTAAGGGCACCAGTGGGTTTAACTACATAGGTCAGTGATGTTTAAAGGACTCACCTGTCCTGCTTTGCTGAATCGATGACCAGCCAGGATCATATGGAAGGCAAACTTGCGCACCATAGGGTTACGCATATTAATAAAGCAGTGGGCAGCCTGTTCCAACAGCAGAGCACTACGCAGATCAGAGTCCTGGACAAGAAAATAAAAATGAATGTCAAAGCAGAATCAATACACAGCAATTTACTTGATAATTCTACTTGTCAACACTTATTAACTATGAATAAATCCAACTACATAAAAATGTAAAAAAAAATATATACATATATATAGTTTATGGAGTTTTTCGGGCATCCAATCTCCGAAAAGAGGAGTATTCAATGTTTCTACAGAACCTGTTTTCAGTCTTGCAGTGCAATTCAATTAAATTCAATTCAAAACATTTTATTTGTCTCCAAGGGGCAATTTAAAAGGAGCAGCATCATTAAAAAGGACAAACAAATATCAAGAACATGAAAACATAAAGTGCTATAGTCAGTATTTTCTTTGACCATCACAGTCAAAGTGCTCTGTGCTTCATGGTAAAGTGCTGTGCGCTGTGTGCATTCAGTCAGTTGAGGGGCAGCGATGTTGGGACAGGGAGGAGTCAGAGTTCCGGAGCTGGACTGCTGTGGCGACAAAGGTGGCCCTCCTCCTTTGTGTTCTGCAGCATGGACAGCACAGCCTGCGGCCTGATGGGAGCCACTCAAACACTGAGTGTATAGTGTGTGAGGGGTCATGTAGGATCCTGTAAGCAGTGCGGATTGTTTGTTGGTCACAAAAAGCAGACAGAGCTCTAACAGGGTGTCCAATGATTTTAGAGCTGACTTTGGTGATGCCAAGTAAACGTGTCTGATCTTGCAGGCTGATGGAATAAAACCAGGAGATGAATGAAAAAGTTAGGACGCTCTCAATGAAGGAGTGGTAAAAGGTCAGGAGAATGACTTTGTTCACACCAAGCGATCTCAGCCTCCTGAGCATATATTGTCTCTGGTGGCACTTTTTCAGAATCTCCTCAGTGTTCGCAGAAAACCTCAGAAGGCTGTCGAAAATTGTGCCTCAGTACCTGTATTCCTCCAACTCCTCCACAGGCTCCCCACAGATGGTGGTAGTGATGGCCTCTGCCAACTCTCTCTGCTTGCTGGAGAATGTCACAATCACCTCTTTAGTCTTTGATAAGTTCAGCTGGAGGCAGGCGCCCTCACACAAGGTGATAAAGTCCTGAAGAACAGAGCTGTGGTGAAGGTTTAGGGTGGAGAGCAGAGATAGCAGGACTGTGTCGTCAGCGAATTTAACCAGGTGACAATTTGGCTGGGTGGACCTGCAGCCCCTGCGGGGAGCCAGTGGAGGTGTGGAGAATGTCAGAGTGGGAACTGTTTACAAGCACCCTCTGTGACCGGTTGGCTAAAAAGTCTGTAATCCACATGGTGAGCTGGTGATCCAAATTGAACCGGGTTATTAACTTCTTGGCAAAGATGTGTGGCTGGATGGTATTAAATGCAGAAGAGAAGTCTGCAAACAGGAGCCTGGCGGTGGTGTTGGGGGTTTCCAGATCTTTGTGAATGGTCTCCAAGATGAAAATCTTAGCGTCGTCCACTCCCCTGCCGGCCCTGTATGCTAACTGCAGTGGGTCCATCAATGGCTCAACAGATTTGGTGATGGAGCTTTTGACAATCCTCTCCATCGCCTTCATCACCAAGGAGGTCAGGGCCACAGGCCTAAGGTCATTAAGTACCTTCGTGGCACCCTTCTTGGGGATGGGAATGATCATGAAATGTTTTCCTTCTGGGGCACTGTGCTGCAGTTCATGGAGGTCTGGAACAGTCTATTACTCTCTTGCAATTTAACACTAAGTAGTTTCCACATCTTAAGATGATATGTGGTCATACCAGACTACAGCCTCCACAAATGCCATACACTCTAACTAGTGAGAGAAGGCTCCGCTAAATTATCGAAAAAATTTACGTTAGCTTGTGTTGGCGATGCTTGGTGAGCTGTTGTTAACAACTGGGTGCTTTCGGTTCAGATGTTGAATCATTGTCGACGTGCTGTTGTGGTACGCCAGTACTGCTTTGCAGTAGACACGTTGTACTTTGTTATCTTCTTTTTTTAAGTGTGAAATGATCCAAAACTTTGGACATTCTCTGACTTTTACGGACGGTTTCTTGGCTCTCTGCCATCGCGCTAACGCAATTCTGAATGTAGCGGTGTGTGTCCGAAAAAACAGTCCGTCTGGAAACATGATTCCTGAGCTAAGCAGGCCACGTAACGCGGTTGATAGGGATTAAATGAAGCCTCGAGGCAGAGATTTTGCCTCGATCATTTTTTGTAATCGAATTATTCGAGTTACTCGAGTAATCGTTGCAGCCCTACATCATGCCTTGTGTGGACATTCTCTTCAACCAGCTCCAGAAGTGGACCATCGACTCAGTCTTTGTCCAGGGAATCATGCAGCAGTTCACACAGTTTTTCTGACTTCAGCGTACATTATGTCATACTGGCAATAGCAGGCCACCGAATTATAAAGGAACGACTTGCTTAGCAGAAGGTGTTGCTTGAACATGCCCCGACGGCAGCGTGCCCCGACGGCAGCGTGCCCCGACGGCAGCGTGCCCCGACGGCAGCGTGCCCCGACAGCAGCATGCCCCGAGGCGCATGGACTGCAAGGGCCCGTTCAATGCTGCTTGCAGCTTTAATTTTGTTTGATTCTTCATTCCAGTGACTAGATTTCCTGATTATCATGGACGATAAAATGTATAGAAGGTAATTTTACTTGTTTGGCTCAAGCACTCATAAGTGGGGGTATAAGTGTACATAAAAGCTGTTTTCTAACTACCAATACACAACAAAAGCTGAAGGCAAAGAAGAAGACACTGATGTGTATGACTGCACAATTAATCACAAAATAATTGAAAATCGCTATACAACTAAGTGCAATATCCAAATCACAAGAACTACAATTATTTTCTAAATGGTAAAATGTGTCACAAAACACTGTTTCAATGAAATTTTGTATCACTGAAGAGATGCTCTGGCCTACAAAGCTTGTTCTCCAGATGTGATACAACATGTTTGTTTGGCAGAGACCAGGAGAAATGCCTCATCATCATGACATCTTTCAACATCGAAAATTGTGATGTAAAATGTTATTTTCCATAATAATCAGGAATTATATCGCAATCACACCATCTGTCAAACTAATGGCACTATCACTTTTTGACCATATAGTGCAGCCCTAGTGATGCACCAGTTCTAATTCACATGAGACAGTGGATCCAGAGAACCCACCTGCTTGCTTTCAAATCAGCTGTGAGGGAAACTTTGGGATTTGTTCAACAGTTGTATGTGAGTGGAAACACGTCACACATTCTAGCACATACTAAATGGCATCATTCAGATGTGACAATCACGGAATGATGCAAAACATTTCTAAACAAATACGTTCTAGTCTAACAACATCACTGCAGTTTAAAAGCTTAAAAGCTAGATTTTAAATCAGACAAGGCCAACAACCTTCTCTAAGTTGTTAGCATATACATATACAGTTGTGTTCAAAATAATAGCAGTCCAACACTAACCAGTTCAATCACTGTTTTCGGCAGAAATTATATTTCAACATGGCAAATAATTTACTAGTAGGTGTAGTAGAGCAATAGAAAACCAACAGAGCCAACAGTCATGACATGCATACTGCTGAGTATGTGTAACCGAATGATTAATTGAGAGGGGCATGCTCAAAATATTAGCAGTATGGAGTTCAATTAGTGAGGTATTCTTTCTGTAAAAACAGGTGTCAAACAGGTGGCCCTTATTTAAGGAAGAAGGCAGCAAATGTTGTACATGCTAGTAACAGTGCATTTCTCTCTGAAAATCTGAAAAAAATGGGTCGTTCCAGACATTTTTCATATGTGCAGCGTGCTTTGATTAAAAGGTTGAAGAGTTGCCTGTGGAACAAGCTTCCTAAATACCTGAGGTCTGCTAAAAGTCTAAATAACAGCTCACTGAAATCAATGCTTAAAACTTGACCGTTTACTGTGGCTTTACAATAAGTTAGATTGACTTTTGTTTTATTGTCTTTTAAAATGCAATTTTAAGAATTTCGAGAGTCTTAACTAAGTGAAACAAACTGTAAACTACTGTCAGATTAGAAAACAATCATAGCCTTATGCATTTTGGGCCCATTTAGTGTTTACTTCCCCTATTCCTTTTTTACCTCTTCATTTAATCCTTTTCTGTCTATACCTCTGTTTTCATCTTTTGTCATTTGCCATCTTACGGTTTCTCTTTCCTGTCATGTTTCCCTTCTTCCAACACCAGATACTCTGTTTTGCAGTGACAGTGTGTGACCCAACTTAAATCAGCAGCCTGGCACGTGCTCTGTGTCAGACTGGTCATGTTTGTAATCAAGGGAAAAATGCAAGTGGTAACAATGGTAAAAACTTGATAAGTTAACAAAAACTCGCTCCAGACTGAGTTGGCTTTGGATGTGAGAAACAGAATAACAACTTAATTCAGTGGTTTTGCAGTTTTCCTCACCTCACTGGTCATCTTAATAAGGAGTGTTGCAGCATCAGAGTATTTGCCCTGGCTCTTGAGTATCTCAGCATTGAGTAATACACAGCGCTCAGCCAGCACCATGTTCCTGTAGCGGGCAGAGGGAAGAGATGCCAACAGGAGAGAAGATATAAATGTGCTGGATGAAAACCAGGGATAAGAAACTTCTGAAAGGATAAGAAAACTAAATTTGAATATTTGGATTATATATATATAGATCTATCTATACACGCATATGTATATACATACATATATACCTAGCATCTATATCTATACATATATACATATACATATATACATATATATATACACATATACATATACACATATACATATATATATACACATATATACACATATATACACATATATACACACATGTATACATATATATATACACACACACACGTATACATATATATACAGACACGTATACATATATATACACACATGTATACATACATATACACACATGTATACATACATATATCCATCCATCCATCCATTTTCATCCGCTTATCCGGGGCCGGGTCGCGGGGGCAGCTGCCTGAGCAGGGACACCCAGACTTCCCTCTCCCCGGACACTGCCTCCAGCTCTTCCGGGAGGACCCCAAGGCGTTCCCAGGCCAGCTGAGTGACATAGTCACACCTGCGTGTCCTGGGTCTTCCTTGGGGTCTCCTCCCGGAGGGACATGCCAGGAACACCTCCCGAGGGAGGCGTCCCGGGGGCATCCGAAACAGATGCCCGAGCCACCTCAGCTGGCTCCTCTCGATGTGGAGGAGCAGCGGCTCTACTCTGAGCTCCTCCCGGGTGACAGAGCTCTTCACCCTATCTCTAAGGGAGCGCCCTGCCACCCTGCGGAGGAAACTCATTTCGGCCGCTTGTATCCGGGATCTTATTCTTTCGGTCATGACCCAAAGTTCATGGCCATAGGTGAGGTTCGGAACGTAGATTGACTGGTAAATCGAGAGCTTCGCCTTTCGGCTCAGCTCTCTCTTCACCACGACAGACCGATACAACGACCGCATTACTGCGGCCGCTGCACCGATCTGTCTGTCAATCTCACGCTCCATCCTTCCCTCACTCATGAACAAGACCCCAAGATACTTGAACTCCTCCACTTGAGGCAGGAACCCTCCTCCCACCTGGAGGGAGCAGGCCACCTTTTTCCGGTCGAGAACCATGGCCTCGGATTTGGAGGTGCTGATTCTCATCCCAGCCGCTTCACACTCGGCTGCAAACCGCCCCAGGACATGCTGGAGGTCCCGGCTCGAAGGAGCCAACAAGACCACATCATCCGCGAAAAGCAGAGACGAGATTCATTGGCTCCCGAACCAGATCCCCTCCGGCCCGTGGCTGCGCCTAGAAATTCTGTCCATAAAAGTAATGAACAGAACCGGTGACAAAGGGCAGCCCTGCCGGAGTCCAACATGCACTGGGAACAGGTCTGACTTACTGCCGGCAATGCGAACCAAGCTCCTGCTCCGGCAGTACAGGGACACGGTCGAATGCCTTCTCCAAGTCCACAAAACACATGTGGACTGGTTGGGCAAACTCCCATGAACCCTCGAGCACCCTGCGGAGGGTATAGAGCTGGTCCAGTGTTCCACGGCCAGGACGAAAACCGCATTGTTCCTCCTGGATCCGAGGTTCGACTATCGGCCGAATTCTCCTCTCCAGTACCCTGGAATAGACTTTCCTGGGGAGGCTGAGGAGTTATCCCCCGATAGTTGGAACACATCCTCCGGTCCCCCTTTTTAAATAGGGGGACCACCACCCCGGTCTGCCAGTCCAGAGGCACTGTCCCGGACTGCCACGCGATGCTGCAGAGACGTGTCAACCAACACAGCCCCACAACATCCAGAGACTTGAGGTACTCAGGGCGGATCTCATCCACCCCCGGTCCTTTGCCACTGAGGAGCTTACGGACTACCTCAGTGACTTCGGCTTGGGTGATGGATGGGTCAACCTCTGAGTCCCCAGCCTCTGCTTCCTCTATGGAAGGCGTGTCAGTGGGATTGAGGAGATCCTCGAAGTATTCCTTCCACCGCCCGACGATGTCCCCAGTCGAGGTCAACAGCTCCCCACCTCCACTGTAAACAGTGTTGGTGGAGGACTGCTTCCCCCTCCTGAGGCGCCGGATGGTTTGCCAGAATTTCTTCTATATATCTAAGTGATATTTGTTGTTTGTGTCTGTGTCTGTGTGTATGTATGTAATACACACACACATATACATACATACACACACACATATACATACATACACACACACATATACATACATACACACACACATATACATACATACACACACATGTGTGTGTGTATGTATGTATATGTGTGTGTGTATGTATGTATATGTGTGTGTGTATGTATGTATATATGTGTGTGTATGTATGTATATGTGTGTGTGTATGTATGTATATGTGTGTGTGTATGTATGTATATGTGTGTGTGTATGTATGTATATGTGTGTGTGTATGTATGTATATGTGTGTGTGTATTACATACATACACACAGACACAGACACAGACACAAACAACAAATATCACTTAGATATATATTAAGTATCTGGAACATTTATTACAGTGCACTTAGCTTGTAAAAAAAGATATAGGTCATACTTGCAGACATCTCTGTATGTCTGTATAGCGGTATCCATGTAGTGTGCTGGATATGGTCTCGGAGCTCCAGCCTGCAGAAAAGCTGACACTGCAGCCATTTCCTAAAGAAGATGTCAGGATAAATGGACAAACGTGAGGGGTGATCAAGAAAGGAAGGGTTAGGAGGACTGAGGTAAATAAAGTTTTAATTATAGTGATGCAGGAGTAAAAGTGAAACTATAGCCCCTTTTACACATATGAGGTTTAACCAGAGCTAACATGGAGGAGTTGTATGTGTGATCATGGCTGTCAGCATTGTTTGCCCTCGACTTTAAACTGCCAGCTCCCTCGTCCCAAGTCCAGGTGAGATACATATCTTTTCTGCTTGCAAGTATATTACTTTCACTCTTTCTCTGAAATTGTGGATGTAGATGTACATGTAGTACTGACATCAACACAAAAACTCTAACCCAGGCGCATGTTTGAACACATCTGACACAGAGTCTCGCGTTGTGTGCTGCTTGTGTGAACAAGCAAATGTGGACCATATCCTGATCTGAATCTCTGGGTATAGTCTGGAGTTCATATGTGAAAGGGGATATTGTGACTTTTGAAAAAGGAAAGATTCATCTTTTTAAATTGATAAACATTTGCTTAATCGAATCGACTCAGTGGTTTTGCTGTAACAGCCTTGCTTGGTCTGGTCTAAGCAGCAGTTCATGTACTTTATTTTATCCATTGTTGGGAATAACTGAAACTGAAATAACTGAAACAGTACACTGAAGTTATGACTCTTCCATAGGGTCAACTGTGGGGTTTACTCACCCAGTTAGATAAGCAAAATAGCTTAATTTTATTTTTAACCCTAAAGCAAGATTTAAGACTTGCACTTAATGCAAAAGACTGCAACTTACAAAGTGTCCTATTTTAAAGTTTTATGTGAGTTTTCATCAGACTTACACATTCAGCTTTACTGATTAAGTATTTGGTCAGTATATATGCTAAATCATGCATAATCATGCTACATGTCACTCCCCCTCTCTCTCATCCTGTTTCTTGTCATCTCTGACGCTGTCCTACCAATGAAGCCATATAAAAGGCCAAAAAAAAACAAACTTTACCAAACCTGAACCCAGCACAAACTAATTTGATGGAAATCTTATAGTTTTACACATTGCGAAATTACAAGTTCCTCTGATTTTGCATGTTCAACAAAGATAAACACAAAGTAAAAAATCTCACAAATGACTGAGCAACGGTCATCTAAAATTGAAAGTTCAGTTAGGGAGGCCTGCTTGAGACTAGGCTACTTTAATGCAGCTTTAAGATTGAGGCAATGGTGTGTATGTGTCTGTCTGTCTGTCTGTCTGTGTGTGTGTCTGTGTGTGTCTGTGTGTGTGTGTGTGTGTGTGTGCGCGTGTGTTTGTGTGTGTGTGTGTGTGTGTGCGCACGCACTTACTAGTGCCCCTGCAGCATACAGCATGGCCTGGTCTGAAAGGAAGTCTTTCTTTGCGGTGTGGTAACAGCTGTAGGCCAACTCATAGTGCTGAACCAGGAAGCACAGGTCAGCCATCTTCCTGATCTGCAGCTCAGGGGCTTCTGGGGGATACCTGACATCGCAGAGGTCAAATCAGCAATGTTTAGAGTTCATGGTGTAGCTTGGTGTAAATGTATAAGCGCATGGGAGCCCTCTGAAAAGCCCCATTCACACTGCCATTTCAAGGTTGGAATCATGCACCACCTTGCCTGTGCTTTTATATCTGGCACCAAGACATTAGCAGCAGATCCTTGATGTCCTGTAAGTTGCGAGGCGGGGCCTCCATGGATAGGACTTGTTTGTCAGACACATCCCACAGAAGCTTCGGTAAGGCAACTGAGATCAGGGAAATATTTTCTCATTCACACTTTTCTTTTTTTACTTTTCAAGGCGGGAACTTTCTCCATCTCGATCTGTGTGGAAACTACTGAAGCAGAATTGGGGGACAGTTTTCTTCCACCTCTGATCCGCAACTGGAGGTAGTAACAGAGTCACAACGGAGGCAAGACCGCCTCAGTGTGAATGGAAAAATGTCCCACACCTCAACCCACAAAGCAAAGTTACAGGACCAAATAACTAGGGCTGTAATGATATATGTATCGAAACTGAAATCGCGACACTCAAATCCACAAACCTGTGTGAGAAGGCAGAATCGCGACGATGAACTATGAACTATAAGTAGGCCCTGTCACACAGAGAAGCTGCATTAACACCACAGCAGTGGTTCGCCAATTCTCTGCTGTTGGTCATTCACACATCGCGAAGCACCGCTGGAGTAGAGACGAACCGCTGTGTAATTCACACAGAAAGCCAGCGCTTTCTGTTTGAATTACACTTTTTTTTCATCATAAACACTTGGTAAGTAAAAGTTTTTTGCTGGTGATAAATGCTGTTTTTTGGGCAAAAATGTGACGAGGGGTCGGTATTACAGGCGGGAGGATAGACGCTTCTCCATGGACAGCTGCGGTATTTTTTTCCTCGTTGCCAAAGACAGTTACAGTTACTACATTACCTTAGTTTGGTTCTGTAACGTTGCTTTGTGGGACATTTTTCTTTATTAACTTGAGTGAGGGACCATCCGATAGACAGGTGCGCAGCTGGCTCATCCATTCACACCGATTTAGTTTGCCAATATTGCGCCTCTGATACTATTAAACCAGTACCTGGCCTGTAGACTCCTTGACAATTTGGTGTTGGGGGAATTTCTAAATTGAACTGAGTTAGTGGGTCGCTAGACATGAAAAATCACAGAGGTGCTCGTCCGCCATAGTGCCACTAATTACGTAATGGTCAAATCAAATATGGCCACCATCCGCAATGATGAAAATCCAACTTTTTTGTTTTTGAATGTATATACACATGTAATACCTCTATTAAGACTTATCATGGTATGTGGAATTCATTTCTGATATTTTTATGACCATACTGGGTGATTTTTTACCTTAAAAGGTCATGGTCAAGGTAATTTTCCTATACTGAAGACCTTGGCCATAACTTGGCCATTATTAGGAATACAAACCAGATGCAATAAGTCCAATTCTAGCGCGCAGGTGGTTGAGTGGTTAGAGCGCATGCCACATACGCAACTGACCCCGGTTCGATTCCGGCCGGAGGTCCTTTGCTGCATGTCACATCCCCCTCTCTCTCCCATATTTCCTATCTGTCTACTGCTTAATAAAGGTGTCTATGCCAGAAAAAATCTTTAAAAAAAAAGTCTAATTCTACTAAATCTGACATTTAGCATTCATTGCTAATATTGTTTTAAACATTAAGGATCAGCTTGTCATTGAAATGTCTATGTCAACATAATTTTTCAATAACTTCCTTTATAGTCACTTTTTATTGTACTTTTTTCAACAATGATTTGTTTTGATAATAACAAGACATCAAGAGAAGAAACATAACAATTATAAACATCCCCTTTGAACTTTTATTTCAATTAGGTGTTAGTTTAATTATATAAATTAAAACAATTGGGTGCAAATAAAACTATGTAGCAATGAAAGTGACACAAATTACATCATACCAAATTAACTAAGTGCACCATATACTGTAGTCTCATTCTATGGAAGCGAATTTGTACCATAATTCAAATTAAAATGCATTTACAGAAATGCTTTTTCATTTTAGGAATGTAGCTGCATTTTTTGACTCATAAATAAAATTAGTAATAAATCATCCAAATTCCATTTTCATTTTCTTCTTCAAGACTGCTCATTTTGTAACTTAATTCAAATGATAAAGAAAAGGACATTTAAGATTTAATATTCAAAAGATGGCCCAGCAAATAGGTACCAAAATTCAATTTGAAATGTCAAATTTGAAAATTAAAATGCATTAGCAGAAATGCTTTTTCATTTCAAAGTCAGAGCTGCATTTTTTGACTCATAAATAAAATTAGTAATAAATCATCCAAATTGCATTTTCATTTTCTTCAAGACTGCTTATTATGTAACTTAATTCAAATGATAAGGAAAAGGACATTTAAGGTATAATTTTTAAAAGATGACCCAGCAAATAGGTACCAAAATTCAATTTGAAATGTCAAATTTGAAAATTAAAATGTATTAGCCGAAATGCTTTCTCATTTCAAAGTCAGAGCTGCATTTTTGACTCATAAATAAAATTAGTAATAAATCATCCAGATTGCATTTTCATTTTCTTCTTCAAAACTGCTCATTTTGTTACACAAAGACAAAGAAAACTGCCTTTTCGTTTTGAAGCCCTCCCCCTGCAAAAAAAGGTCCAAAATTCAATTTGAATTCGCAATCCCAAGCGGCGCAGGAGAGTGACGTCAGCGGCCTCTCTTCTTCTTCAGCCCCCAGTCTGACCGACCGTGCTACGCATCTACGTTAGGGGGCGGCGGTGTGCTTATTCGACACTGGAGCAAGAGAAGGGACAAGAGGAGAGTGTGAAGGCTGTGTTGGTAGCATAGACTGTGGTACATGTTTTCAGAAACAGCGGGGAAAACACCACCATGTCCAGTTCTGTACTGCGGTCAAGCCAGCCATGGTTCGCGTTTGCTTGGTTAAATCAGCCGCACATTTTTTTTCCAGTCC
This sequence comes from Sparus aurata, assembly GCF_900880675.1. Classification (NCBI taxonomy): domain Eukaryota; kingdom Metazoa; phylum Chordata; class Actinopteri; order Spariformes; family Sparidae; genus Sparus; species Sparus aurata. The sequence continues at coordinate 34,152,875 of NC_044197.1, forward strand.
GAAATTTTCTAACATTTACGGTGATCGTAATGAAGCCGCTCTGAAGAGCTGCTGGCAGTGACGGTGGGTCAGACTGCAGACTCACAGTCAGACCCATGAAACACACACGGTACTTTACAGTCAGTATTCCCGGTAATAAACTGAAGGTATCAGCTGGACCGTACGTCGACGTCGCCCCCATATTGGATGTGGCAGCTCAGCCCCGTGAACTAATACAAGTCAATGGAGTTAACTTTATAAAGCTCCTTCTACAAAGTGCTATAAGCTAATGTCTCTCTCTCTCCCACACCCACGCACCTGCAGCGGGTCACAAAATCACCGGCCGCTTCATAGCCTGGAGCCCCGCCTTTCCGAAACCCCGCTGTTCCGAACATAGACTTCAATTCATCGTAATGGCGGGGTTTCTCTTTTTTTCAAAGACCCCTCCATTCCGAAAACCCCCCACTCTGAACGGACACAATCAGAAAGGAAACGGAGGCTGCACATTTATCCTTTTTTATTTTGTGGGTTAAAACGGATCATGTGGCTGATTAACCGCAAAACAAGCCTACTTCATATTAATGACATAACGCTCATTATGCTTCAGCTGGACAAATGGCTGTGTTGAGTTGAAATTATTTTATCATGCTAAATATCCGAAATTGTATGAAAATTGCTCCAATGCGTTATACCGATCTTCGTGCATATTCAGACAAGGCCTGATATGGGTTCTGAGCAAAGGAATGTCTGTTTTCTCCCCCGGTCTGTTGTCAGCAGGAGCGGGGGCTGCAGGCTCGCGCCTGGGTGAAGTGGGCTCAAGCCAGAGTTCAGCCGAGAGAGAAAAATTGTGTATTTCTTTTGCTCTGTGGGAGATCTCCCACAACAGAGTGGATGAGAAACCAAGGGGGACAGATCTGCCCAGCAAACATCAGAACGCAGAGTGCAGCCTTTGTCTGTCACCTGGTTCAGCACCCTGGACAGCTGCCTGCGTAACTGGATGTGGGAATTTGATGCATTTGAAGCCACGACATTTGGTTTAGAAACGACGTATATAATAACATTGTTTCGAGTCGTAAACAGTTCTGTAAGTGGAAGAAATAAGAATCAATTAGGCTATTAGTGTTAGTCCTTCTTCATATAAAGTTGTGTTACAGTCGCACAGCTGGAGACCGCTAACAAAATTAGAGACAAGAGGGACAATGTATGAAATCCCGCGAAATGATGTGCGGTCAATATGACCGCTCATGGCTGAAATAGGTAAAACAAATCACATTTTCTTTTCCTTTTCTGTAATTTATATAAAAAACTATTCTCAATTAAAATACAGACACTTTTAGAAAATGGTTAGAAGTCTGTAATGTTTGCATTTTCTTCACATCGCACATTGATAACTTAATTGTGATAATGTTCAAAGTTATTATTATTATTATTATTATTTCACATAAACACACACACAGCAAGTATAATGGTACTGTGCTAGGTATTCTTTTCGTGGTTCTTGGTGATTCCTATAGACTGATAAGTGTTGTGTTTACAAATGAGCAATACATCCAGATTTCTTGAGATTTGTATTGTCAATGGGAATTTAAATGTCAGGCGATGTTTTCTTCATGGAAATTATTTTTCGGGCAAACAATTGTAAGAGAGAGAGGGAGCGGACGGGGGATCGTTGTGTGACAGTGGAGCGGAGGGTCAGCAGCTGGATTTTGCACGCACGGTCAGTATTAGTAGGTGTTTGAGGTTTATTACGTTTGCGGACATTATTATATTCAATGTAATAATGTAACAGCCTTTGCGCCTTTGCGTGCGCACAGTGTGCGTGTGTAGGCCCGTGGTCATGATAATCCGTCTATGGCTATAAGAGATGGATACACAATCAATTTCATGTAGTTTTTATTGAATCAAAAATACATAGGTAGCCTATTGTCTTCTCCTCTGCTTTTTTTTTTTTTTTCAAAGACAAACTGAGCAGCACTGCTCAATCCACTCAATCTGCTCCAGCTCCACCCGCCCGGCGCTCCTCCGAGTGCCGACAGGACTGCCAGCTCTCCGGCGCCCTGGAGCGTGGCTTCCCCGTGCACACCCCCTCCTGATCTGACTTTGTCCGTGTTACAATAAACACTCCATGCATCCAGCTACAGCCTCCTGTCCGCTTCTGGGTTTCACCTTTGCTAAAGACACCTAACATTAACAGATCAAAATAGAGTAAACGGCAGCTATCCGACATCAGATCCACGCTCCTGCCTGCCCCAGCCGGCCCCCACACACCGGCCTGTCGCCTGCGCAGCCGCGCGGGACGGGACAGGAGAGACCCCGGCGCTGCTGCAGAGGAGCCGTGGACTGCGATGACTCTGAGCAGCATGTGAATTACAACATAATCTATTTCTCGCCTTTCCCCCGATGATCTGAATAAGTCGCTAAATTTGTCGCTAGTCGCTTTTTCGAAATAATGTCGCTTAGAGGGTCTGAAAAGTCGCTAAGTCTAGCGAGACAGTCGCCATGTTGGCAACACTGAAGAAGAGAGGCCGCTGACGTCACTCTCCTGCGCCGCTTGGGATTGCGAATTCAAATTGAATTTTGGACCTTTTTTTGCGGGGGGAGGGCTTCAAAACGAAAAAGCCGTTTTCTTTGTCTTTGTGTAACAAAATGAGCAGTTTTGAAGAAGAATATGAAAATGCAATCTGGATGATTTATTACTAATTTTATTTATGAGTCAAAAATGCAGCTCTGACTTTGAAATGAGAAAGCATTTCGGCTAATGCATTTTAATTTTCAAATTTGACATTTCAAATTGAATTTTGGTACCTACTTGCTGGGTCATCTTTTGAAAATTATATCTTAAATGTCCTTTTCCTTATCATTTGAATTAAGTTACATAATAAGCAGTCTTGAAGAAGAAAATGAAAATGCAATTTGGATGATTTATTACTAATTTTATTTATGAGTCAAAAAATGCAGCTCTGACTTTGAAATGAAAAAGCATTTCTGCTAATGCATTTTAATTTTCAAATCTGACATTTCAAATTGAATTTTGGTACCTATTTGCTGGGCCATCTTTTGAATATTAAATCTTAAATGTCCTTTTCTTTATCATTTGAATTAAGTTACAAAATGAGCAGTCTTGAAGAAGAAAATGAAAATGGAATTTGGATGATTTATTACTAATTTTATTTATGAGTCAAAAAATGCAGCTACATTCTTAAAATGAAAAAGCATTTCTGTAAATGCATTTTAATTTGAATTATGGTACAAATTCGCTTCCATACTTTGGTATTTTTTACTCTGCAACAGACATAACTAATGAATGACCAAATATACTACCAATAAAATGATCAAAGGGCTACAATGAGAATATTAAAGAGCTGCAGGCTGCCAGTCGAATAAGTCTACTGTGAGGGCCAACATTTATGTTTTTACTACAGAGGGTTATAAAATCCTTTTGATTATTTGCTTTTATGAAAAAACTGTCAAATTTATTTTGTCTACTATTGACTCTAAAAGTTACTTACTGTAAAAACCCTGCAATTTCTTTGTGTAATGTATAAGCCAACGTTACAGTTTGACTGTTTACCCTGATAACAGACACGTAGAGTGCAGAACGTAGAACACTTTACAAATGCATTACAAATGCATACACTTAACAGGACATATAGCCCCAACAAGGATAATCCATCACTTTTGATCACCCTTTTACCCCCTATTTTACACTATTTTACACCATATTTTCACTAAAAGAACCTGAAAGTATCCTGTCAATTGACGTGATCAAACTCTTGGTGAACCTGGACTTTGATTTTAAGTTTTTGTCTGAACCAGGCCCGGTCTGGTGGGTCAGGGTTTTGGTTCCAGTTTCTAGGGGACACGACTTTGGTGTGTTGATGGCAATTACAGCCCCATTTCTCTCAACATTTCCCACTTATTCACTCTTTGCCTTCTTTTCCTCATCCATCAGGAATGTATCGAAAGTGAGGATGATTTTGTGACATTATAGAAAAAAGGAGAGAGTGGTGGAAACCTGAATGATCACTCACATGTGAGCATAGGCTGAGGGGATGGCCAGTGGGAACAGGGTTAAGGTCATGCCCAGGTCACTGATGGCCAAGTTAACCACAAAGAACTCTGCTGGCTTCAAGGAAGACTTCTTTCTATAGGCCACGAACAGCAGGATCCCATTCCCCAATACAGACAGCACACCTGGATGACAAAGAGATATAAGGACTGTTGGATTTGAATGAACAGATTAAGTAAAGTTAGAGAAAAATAAACCAAAAAGATGGCTTACCAAAAATGGTGTAGAGAGTGGCCATGAGGAAGTCATTGTCTTTGGATATTCTGGACACGAGCAGAAATGTTTCGGAGGCATTTCCCATCTAGAAGAGGAAGAGAAAACAGACAGGGGAAAAGGGAGCGGGAGAAAAAGTTATGTTTTTCACCTTCAGGCAACTTAATAAATGAGCAAATACAACTTTCTAAAATTAACATCCTCTTTACCTCAGAGAGGGGAAAACACATAGTGACTGGCTCAGACCAAAGCTAGTTGTAACAATGTCGCAAAACCAAGTGACAATAATAACACAGTTTAGTGAGTGTCAAAAATCCTGTACATCTCTGTCTTCAGTGACTCTGTGATCAATGATGGAATCTCTTCCTACAAGTGAAAAATAGACTTCAAAACAGCTCTCCTCCCGGCCAGTTTGATACAGTCTTGTCAGGGTTCAACAAAAGGAGCCCAAAGGCAAGATACAAAAAAGGCAGCAGCTAAAGGAAGAAAAATGGTGAGCTTTATTGAATAAAGCTGTAAACCAGAGTCCATTAAATACAAAATACAAAGTCCAAGCACAAAAACTGGTAACAAAGAGAGAAGACGAGGACCTAGTACACAAGAGCTGATTAACAGACAGGACACAGGTGAAACACAGAAAAAGGGTGGGGAAATAGACAAAAGGAGGAAATAGCAAGTGAAACATGACACATGAAGGCAGAACTTCAAAATAAAACAGGAAATAACTGAACCACAAATTCAAACCACGACTAGTTCCATGAGCAGCTCCGGCACCAAGCGGGTATTTGCATTCACAGCATGACCTGCCGCCACGACAGTATGCACTGTGGCCAAGAGGAGCTGCTGAGGCAATCTTTTTAAAGGAATTTATGGGCGGAGATAACATGAAAATGTATTCATAGCCTTTCTATTTACTCAATGACTTCACCTCATCTTACAGATTAAAGGCAGCCAACAAAGGTAAGAGACAAGTTGAGTCACCTGAGGGGAAGAGTTGAGCTTCTTGTGGATAAATCCATATTAGCATAAACTCGGGAGATTATCTTCAAAGAGAACCAGAGGTGAGGAAATCATTTTTTTATCATGCTCCGCGGACTTTCTATTAGAATTGTATTTGGCCTCAGTGCATGTAGCCGAGCTCGTAAGCAGATCAAATCCCGCACAGTTGTGTGTGAAAAATGCTTTCTTGTCTTTGCAGGTGTGTGTTTATGGGGTTTTGGTGATTTACGTCAATCTTTTACTGTGGAGTCGAAATAAATTATTTTCTTTTGTCATTCATCAAAAATGACTACAATTCCCTTTCAAATGATATCAAACAGCATGAAACAGCTTCATAATGCAATTCAATTATTTCCTTACAATTACCCCAAAGTGTTATCTCCACACTTGTGCTTCCTGCATCAGTTCACATTTGTCTTGTTTTGCTAGATGTGAAAATCATTATTGTTGCATTATTGCTGCATTCTTGCAGCAGCCTTTCACAGTTTCCCAGAAAACGCCTCGTCTTGTGATGTTATTTTGTCTCCTTGTCGAATGCTGTTGTACACACAATTTTTGAAATTATGATGAAAGAAAGCAACGACCTGAAATGTGTTGGTCTGACTATAAAATTGGTCTGTACTAAAATGATTGCGTGTTGATCACTTTAGACAAAACCAGATGGGACGCTGTGTAAAATTAAATAAAAACAGGATGCAATAGTTTGCAAACAAACTGTGTTAACCGACAACAGTTTTAAAAGGCTTTCTCAACCCCAGAAATAACCTTTATATAATCATGTATTCAACACAAATTATGGTGGCTTCAAATTCAGAATAAGTATAGTATTACAAATAGTCAATGAAGGTGATGAGGTAAAACATGAAACATATAGTCTTTGTATAGTTTTCAGTTGAGTATATGTCAAAAAGGGATGCACGAATAATCACATTCTCTTTTATTTACATTTTACGCAGCTTCCTAACTTCTTTGGAATTGAAGCTGTAGGTGAAGTTGTTGTGCCGCAGAGCTCTGCTTCCCTTGTAAAATGTTCCCAAGGATGTTCACTGGGGCAGAGGTCTGGTGAGGAGAGAACAGAGGGGATACGATGGTGCTGTATTGGGCCCTGAGCGGAGCTAACATGTCACACCAGACAATGAGCACAACGGTGAGTTCCACAAATGGATGAAAGATTCACCGTTTGCTAACTAAGAATCCACTGCAGCCGTGATAAGGGTGTAGATATAATGACGAAAAGTGAGTGTGATATGAGAATGTGCTGGGGTAGTAAATAAACAGATGTATTTGTGTGTGTGTATTCACATGTAAATGAATAATTACTGCAGGCAAAGTGTGTGGATGCATAAAGCATAAAAAATACCTCCTAGGACTTTCTTTTCTCTGGTTTTATTCAGAATGAGACAAGTGTGGTCCTCAGCGCTTATCGTGAAGATGCTGGGAGCTAATGGTGTTATTAAGTATTGAAGCACTGTTAGCTTAATATACTAAAGAGTTGTTATTTTTTCTTATCATGTAGAATCATTACTGACTCATTACATTGCATGCATTGATGCCCTTACATTTGCAACATTATGTAACTTTTTTATTTTAAATTAACAGCTTCAAAGTTGTTGATTAAGTTGTTGATTGTACAGTGTCAGGAAATAGGGTGAATGTTGTCTCTGTCCCAGCCACGGTGCCTTTCGCTAATTTCTACATAATGTTGCTTTAAATATACACAAACGTTATCTAAAGTTCAGAAGTTTGGTTGCATTTTGGTATATTTCTGTTACACAATTCCCTGATACAGTAAACATTATGCTGCTGTTCCGATACTCCACATGACTTGTGTAGGCTGCAAGGTCATCCATCTTTATAACCTGCAATCGCACATCCCCCACGCTAACCTGCAGGAAACTTCAGCCTTCTGCCTCTTTTTCTCCTCTTACTTTTCTTTGCACATATTTATTGCCCTTTTGGTAACTCAGTAGCTCCAGAAGGACATTTAATATTCTAAAGTGAAATTAAATAAAATATTACCTTGACTTTCACCCCCCTCTCTGTCCCTGAACATGAAATTCAAATTCCCAAATGGAATTACTTTAAATGTAGTTGTTTTTGGTAAATAATGGAGGGAAATGATTTCTATGTGCTTCATTTATGGGACAATTTATATGCAGATCAAAAGAACTGGAATCCAAGGTGAATTTCTTTTCAGGTTTTTCAGGATTGTTTTCAGCCTTGTAAGACTTCACCTCACGGTGGGCTTATCAGCTAGTCTTTCTAATCTTTTCAATTGATCAATCCCCTCACCTAGGAGAGGGTTCCAGGATGTATCCTCAGCAATAACATCTTTACGTTTTTCCATACATTTAAAATTACTGAAGGGGATTTTAGACTCAGTCTTCATGTTATTTCATGTGTTTTCCCTTCATGACAGCTCTTTGCTTGAGACATGAGCTTAGTCATGCATATTGCTGAGCTTAGGGAACCAATTTTAAATCAATTGTACAATTTAAAAAAGGATCAAAATCAATGCAGCACATCTAGAGATTGTGTGTCTTTTATTTATTCCCTGAGTACTTCTTCCATCCTTGAGCCACTAGCATTAGGCAGAGATGTGGAGCGAGATACAAGATCTCGCTTCTTTCTAACACCACATTCCCACACCTTTTTCATGTTTGAACTGGTTGTGTTCAGCCCCAACTGATTTCAACTCAAGTCACATGAAGTGATGCAATTTATCCGAGTTTTATCTCAACCAGGAGCCACCAAAGGCCTAACACTATCCCTTCGACGTGTAAAATCAGTGGTGATCCTCTTTTTGTTTAAAGTGTTTTTTTTGAAAGGACCTGGACTGGAACCCTGGGCCACTGCAGTTAGGACAATGCTTCTGTGCACTGCATTTCAACATTTCAAGCAGTGTTTGTAGCGACAAAAAACTGGGTGTTTAAAAGGAGACATCTCCAGCTCTGTTTATGTTAACAAAAGTAGTAGGTAACCATCATTTTCTAACCCTACCCTGTCATGGTTTTGTTTAATGGTATATGTACCTCCTGTCTTATTTTGGTAGATGCATCACCGTGTGTCATGTTTTACTATCTACTTCCTGTCATTGTCTATTTTCTCACCTTTTTTGATTGCCCTATAAGTTTCACTTGTCTCTTATTAGTATTCCCTACCTTGTGTAAGTCCTTGTCTCTCCCTCTCCTTTTGTCATTTTGTTCCCATTGTCTCATGTTGCTCCTTGTGTTTTCTGCCCTTGTGGTTTTGGTTCCAGCCTCTGTGCCAGAGCTTCTGGTTTGTACTTATTCTGGTTTTTCTATTTCTCTTTGTTTGATTTTGGATTTGGCCCAGACTTTTTATTGTCAATTTTGTTGCTTATAATTTGGATTTGAATTTTGGACAACAGCTTCCTTTTGTTTTGTTTCTTTTTGTTCTAAGCCTGCTTGCCATTGTGTGTCTTGTGTTTGGGTCCTCATCATTTTTGCTAACTTTAATAGTAGGAAGTGACCAAAAGTGAGGGGAAAAACAGGTTCAGAACACACAGGAAAGTAAGTAATGGAACACAGTTGAGCAGCAAAAAGGGCATAAAAACAGACAAATAGAGGAAGTGGAAAGTAAAACTGCCAAAATAAAACAGGATATAACTTAACCAAAAATCTGTACTGTGATATAACCAAGTGGCTTTTGTGTCTAAATCTAACCCTAATTATAAGCACAGTGCTATCACAACATAGAATTGAAACTAAATCTGAAAAAATTTTAAGTTTCAACAGCTGAGGTTTGCAGAAAAGTGCATTCCCATTGGGTACGAGTTGCCATAATTTGAACAGAGAGGAACATCTTGGTGTCAGCAGTTCTTGCTATATCTTAGAGAGGTATCTGACAAAAACAGACTTAAAATGGCTGTGGCTCAGGGGCAGAGGCAGCGTCTTGTTATCAGAAGGATATCAAAGTGTTCTTGGGCAATATTCTGAACCCCTTACTGCTCCTGATGTGCTGGTCGGCACCTTGCATGGCAGCCACCAGCATCAGTGTATGAATGTATGTACGAATTACTGTAAGTCGCTTTGGACAAAAGTGTCTGCTAAACGACCTAAAATGTGAATGTTAATGACTATGTGTTTGCATGCATGTCTACGTCTATACACCATGGCCACTTCCCCTTCTACTGTATGCTCTCCTCTCAGTAATGTCAGGGATACAAGGGGCAAGACTGGATTAACTGTCTGCCTGAGAGGATGAAATCAAGAAGGAAAATGAGAGCGACAGAGGAGGGAGGCAGGGTTAGAAGGAGAAACCTTTGCTCAGCCCCATTGGACTGACAGGGCGAAGAAGTACTTTACAGAGTGAGGGGAAGCTATAAGTCTCTGCCAGCATATAGCTGAATGATTTGGGACTAATCA
>NC_044197.1:34163022-34216177 GCF_900880675.1 Sparus aurata
ATACACACACACATACATATATATATACACATACATACACACACATACATACACACACACACACATAGACATATATAGGGCCGCCAGCCTACATTAAGGTTCTATATTGTCTCTGCTTTTGTTAGCGTATGGGGATTATAAACTTAATTTGAATACGATAAAAATGAATAAATCATGCATTTTTAAAATCAGAGTTTTTACCTGGTCGTTGAGCTGTCTGATGTTCTTCTCTATGTGTGGCAGCAGGCCTCTAAAGGTGAACTCTTGAATGAACTGTCTGATGTGGTCGTGGTCATTCAGGGTCAGACATGCCCCGTGGCTCCCTGCTCCTCCTGCAAGACTCTCTGGATCTCTTGCCCCTTTTTTCAGTTCAGTTTTTACAGCACCAAGGGTATGCAGGCTCCCCGAGCTGCTTGTTATGTCCAGCTGGAGAGGATGGCTTTCCAGGCTGCCAGACACTCCATCTGGTAGGACACAGAGTCAAAACGATACTTAGTCATTTGACTAGAGCTTTGATTTGTCACGGGAACTTAACAATCCTGTGCAGATGGATCAGGATAATATAGAAATCCATTTGCCCTCAACCTGACAGATATTCAGGTGAAATAAAACAGCCTTCAGTATTGTATGGTGCAGTAGGAATGGAGTAAGCCAAGAAACATCAAAAACTTAACACTATAATTGTGATTGCCTTAGATTTGATATAATTTGGCCAATGACTCATACTTGTAGTGAGAATAAAATGCATTTGAAAATGTATGATCTTGATTATTGAAAAATGTTAAAGTCCTAATATGTATATAAGATGATCAGCCACAGCACTGAGATCACCGATCTAATGTTGCCTCTGCACACCTTCTGTCAACAAAAAGGCTTTGAACCATCAAGGCATGGTCTCCACAAGACCCCTGAGGCGTTCTATGGTATCTGGCACCAAGATGTTAGCAACAGATCCTTTAAGCACTGTAAGTTGTGAGGTTGGGCCTCCATTGATCAGACTTGTTTGTCCAGAACATCCCACAGACGCTCCGGTAGGGCACCTGAGATCTGGCAAATTTGAGGCCAAATCAGCACCTTAAGCCCCATTCACACCACCTTTTCAAGACAGGAATATTTACCCTTGCCGTCTATATGAAAGTCACAGAGGCAGAATGGGAAAAGTTTCATTCCACCTCTGATACACCAGTGGAGATATTAACAGAGCCACAACAGAGGCAAGACAGCCTTAGTGTGAATGGAAAAGCCGGCAGCATGGGACAGGGGTTTGTCGGACTGGTGTTGTTCACAGTCTGATAGTTAAACAGATCCTTCACTCATCAAATAAAAAAGAAATGTCCCACACTTCAACCCACAAAGCAAAGTTATAAGACCAAACAACAGAAATGTGGTAGCAGGTCGTTGTCTTCAGCATCTTATGTAAGGAAAAACATACAGAATCACACATGGAAAAGCCGCTGACATCCTGTCAGTCCTACCAACTCTTCCTCACATTTCCACTTGAAAACCAGCGTCTGTCCTTGGCAGAGAGGGCCTGGCAGCTCCTGCAGTTATTAAATGATGTGATGTGAGGCTAAAAACATTAACTCACCATGTGTCCTTCCACTATTATGTTGTTGCAGTTACTGTCTCTGGCAACTTATATAGGAAAAAAAATAACCACGACGGTAAGCACGGTGATTGCCAATGAGACCAAGCAAGTCTTCAGTGAACCTTCTAAGGAAAAACGTCATCCTTCCCCACGAGTGAGTGCCATACAGGGTCCGCTGTCTATGAATGGTGATTATGTGAAATTTGTCATTCCACAATGCATGGAGGGTCAGCATTTCAATCATTACATTTTATCACAGCATCAATATGCTGATAAACATTTGGCGGATGGTTAGATTAACAGGTAGAAACCTGTGGAAACCACTGCTCAACAATTTTTGCAGTTAGGCAGGGTGCATTTTGCTGCTGAAAGAGGACACTGCCATCAGGCAATATTATTGCAATGTATATTACATTGCAATAATTTGTTACAGCAAAAATGTGCACTGGGTTTGCAACAAGGTTTAGGAAAGTTGGTATGTGAATTAACATCCACATGAATGCAAGGTTTTCTAGCAGAGCAGCTTGCCTTCTTTGCTTCCCACATACAACAATCAGCCTGGGATGTCCATGACCCTGTTGCCAATTAACCAGTTATCACTCTTTTCCACTTTAAGTTGGTACCAACCACTGCAGACTGGGAACACCCAACAAGACCTGCCTTTTACAGGATGCTCTGACCCAGTCATCTAGCCATCACATTGGCTCTTGTCAAGTCACTCTGATCATTTGACCTGCTGGTTTTCCTGCTTTCAACTAATCATTTTAAGAACTTATTGTTTACTTGCTGCCTCATGTACAGTATCTTTTCCCTTGACAGGTGCCATTGTAACAAAAGGATGATTGTTTTTCACTTCAAATGTCAGTGGTGTGTTTTGGCTGATGAAAACAATTCGGAAATGTTAAACCTACGTTAATAATTTCACCTAAACCTGCTTTTAGATAACCAATTGCTATAATTTTAACCAACAAAAGGGGAAACTTAGCGCAACTGCATTTAAGAGCTACTGAATTGACTGACCTTTGTCTGTTGAGTGATGGCTGTCCACTTCAGCTGCACTGATATTGTTCTCAACAGCAGAGCTGTTCACAGTATGAGTCACATCCCCAAGTGTGTCCTGCAATAAGAGTCACTGTGTTAACACCAAGGGTTTGCTTTTTTGGGGTTTTTTTTGTATTTTTTTGGCCTTTATGGCTTCATTGATAGTGCAGCTGGAGAAGGAGACAGGAAACAGGGTTGAGAAAGAGGGAGTGACACGCAGCAAATGGTTCCTGGGCTGGGAGTCGAACCCGGGTCCGCTGCAGCGAGGACGAAGCCTCTGTACATGGGACGCCTGCTCTACCAACTGAGCTAAACGGCGCCCCAACACCAACGCTTTGGACAGAAGTCATAACAGAATAATCCTCTGTTTGACTCATGTGTAGTGCTTTTTGCCATTACTGTTGTACCAGTCGTACTGAACACAATTTTAATGACACATTTCTGATTTCTCACTCACTATTTAGTGATCCTCAAACATCAGGCCTGCAGATTTTGCTTTCTGTCTTTATGAATCCACGGCAGCAATAGCTGTGGTTGGAGGCATGATTTTTTTCTTTTACAACTGAGTTTCTTCAAATTTCAAACTAATGTTCACTCGGATTAAAGTGTGGCGTGGACTGATTAGATTTGAATGGTCAGAGGTCAAGGTCAATGTGCCCTAACAAAACACATTTTATTCATTATTCAACATTACATATGATACAGTATAAGATAAGTAGATAAGCTCAAGCCCAGCTCAAGAACAACATCTTGGCTGGTATATAGAGGCACACAACCCCAAAGCGGTAAATCTAGTTTGAGCTGTTATTTTATTCTCAAGTTGAAGTTTGCTGTAACTGAAGGTGATGATGCTGGACCATGGTCAGTTAATGCATGTGGAAGAAGCTGCAGTTCTTACCTGGGTATGTAGAATATTCCTTTGCAGGTATTGACTCCAGGGGTCCGGAATCTGTTCATCTCCCTCAGCTGAGAAGCTACGAGTGTTCATTTTCAACAGGTAGCAACCCTGAGAACCATACCTCTGTTTCATATCCTCATACACTGCATCTGCCCTAGAGAGGAATAATGCACACTGTTCATATAAAAACAGCTTATTCTTACTCAGATAAAACCAATACAATAGCATGACCAACTTTTGCTAATTCATCTACAGGAGTTCTTCGGATCTGCAGAAATCTATGCATGCTGACAGTGAAGCATTTTTCAGTACCTCTGTTCATCCCCCTCACTCATGTCGTGGAGTAAGACGTAGTACTTGAGTGTGTTGGGTATAAACCACTTGGGATTTGTGTATTCTCCGCTGTGTTGAATCCTGTGCTGCTCCTGAGAAAGCTTAAGGAACTGCTCCACAGGGACTGCTTCAGTGGAAGACACCACCAGCAGGCCTGTCAGGACCAGGTTGTCAAGGACTCTACTAGTGTTGCACGGTAAACGGATACTAGAGAGGTACCACGGTACCCAGCCGTAAAAAACAATACTTTTTCACGTTTTATCAGTATCGGTACTTGAACTTTGTGCGACAGCGGGGCAGCGTGTCTGTGTGCGCAGCTTCCCTCTGCTTCCTCACTGTCTGCAGCCAGAGTGGGCGTGGTTTCACGGTGACAGACAGTCACAGAGCAGAGCGAGACAGACATGACTGAAAGTGGCATGAGTGCTGCTGACGACCGTCCTAGGCTTGTTGAGGAAGCAGATCCACGGGTTGCCGACAGTAAGGGCTAGCCCACAGACACCACAAAGCCGGTCTGTAAACGACGCTTTAAATCCGTAATGACCAAGGGAGCCAACACGTCCAACTTGGCGACAGACATGCGGACTTGTTCAAGGAGTTTTAAAAGCTGCAGGTTAGCGATAGATAAAATAAATACCCCCCGGATGGAAGTCAAGCTAGTTTTTTTTGTGACAAGCGAACTTTTGCCACCATCAGAGCTGCACGAGGCAGTCAGGAGTAAAACTGTTTAACAGTCCGATGTGGTTCCATACATGTGGTTCCATACATCTCTGTATGCAAACACAACGGTCACACTGGTAACATGAACTTCACCATAACATGGGCTGGTGTTCACAAGTATGCTGATCAACAACACTTGTAAATTATCCATTTTAAGTCAATCAGTACCAGTAATATAATAATAGCATGTACATTTTTTGTCAATAATTTATAACATTTGTTGTAATTTGTATTATTAGAAAATGGTCTGATTAGAGCACAGACCTCCACCAGGTCTGGGTCATTTGTGTTGTACTTTAGCGCACTAATGTAGTTTGCAGGCTAATAATCCAGGATTTTAATTTTATCAACATGAAATGCAAATTGCAAATTTCTCCTTTGTGGTACAAATGAAGTATTATATTATTTAGTGATTTGCCAGACTTACAGTTAATGTCATTCATGTTCATTATTTTCATACTGTATACTTATACCATTACTTTTGTTGATGTTTTAGTTTTCCGCTGTGGTATGGTTTCAGTATCGGTATCGAGATATTTTACGCAGGTATCGTACCGCAGTTTGGTATCGTGACAACACTAGACTCTACTACAGACCGCATGGATCATCAGAGAAGAGTAGATAGACTGCATCATGACGTTCTATGGGAGCAAAAGACTAAAAATAAAACTGCTACTAATAATAACAAGTAATGGTAAACTTTCTATAAGCACACAGTCCAATTGTTTTCTTAAGTACTGGAAAATAATGTAATCGGCAAGCAACTGTCATGACAGTAAGGCTGATTCAAAAAATGATAACTGATTATTAAAATTCCTCCAAATTCAGCCAGTCCCATCTTCAATGAAGGCAGGAGTTTGGACTCATTTTGGGTTTATCATCTCCCTGGGACACAGCAGCTCGACACGAGTCATTCAGTGTGCAAGGTTTGTAAAACGAAAGTGAAGTACTTTGGAAACACTATAAATGCCCGGGCACACATCGCACGCCACCACCCAGAGCTAAAAGGAGCGACAGCGGAACAACAGCCACCTCCAGCAGCCAGCCAACGTACACTACACCAATTTGTCAACAAACTCCCAGCCAACTCTGAACGGGCAAAAAAAAAACAACTAAATCCATCGCCTGTTTTATGTCGAAGGACCTGCATCCCTACAGCGTAGTCGAGAACGAAGGCTTTAGATTCATGATCAAGACCATTGAGCCAAAGTATGTCATACCATCACGTCAGCTTTTTACAGAGAAAGCAGTACCTGAGCTTTACAATGAAACAAAGGCAAAAGTTGCGGAAGCCCTGGAGAAAGCAACCAGAGTAGCTCTGACCTGTGATGCCTGGACATCCAGAGCGACCCAGGCTTTCGTTACATTCACCGCTCATTACATCACGGATGCCTGGCAGCTTGAGTCTCGTGTTTTACAAACAAGGGTGATGCATGAAAGCCACACGGCTGTGAACATGAATGAGTTGTTTCACTCTGTCACCGATGAATGGAAGCTAACGTTAGTGAATTGGTGATTGTCACAGATAACGCTGCCAATATGCTTGCAGCAGCACAGATGGACAATTTGACACACATCAAGTGTTTTGCACATACTCTAACCCTCGCCGCTCAGCGAGCTCTGAAGTTAAATTCGGTGTTGCGGCTGCTTGGGAGGATTAGACGCATCATCGGATTTTTCCACCCTAGCAGCATCGCTACCCATGCCCTGCAGGAAAAACAGAGGCTCCTGCAGTTGCCGCTACACAAGCTGAAAACTGACGTGCCTACACGCTGGAATAGTGCGTTCGAAATGATCGAACGATTTCTGGAGCAGCAGGCGGCTATTTGTGCCGCTCTCCTCTCTCCACAGGTGAGGAGATGTGGTAGCTCAAGTGACATCTGCACACTGAGCGAAACGGACATTTCAAATGCTGAGGAAGTAGCTAAAGCACTCAAGCCTATGAAAGACGCAACCAGCATCATGTCGGAGGACTCCACACCCACACTGTCAGTGATCGCTCCATTGCATGCACAGCTGCTCCTGGACACGGACGCAAGCTTCGCGGGTGACACACCAATCGCCCGAGAAATCAAACTGGCCACCCACAATGACCTGGCAAAGAGATACACGAGTGGGCAGAACAAGACCATCCTTTACACAGCTTCTACACTCGACCACAGGTTCAAAGCACTGTCTTTTCTTGTAAAAGATGAACAGCTGGACATCCATGCCAAAGTGACTGCAGAGGCTGCAGCACTTCAGGGAATTAGTCCACTCTTTAAAAAACACATTAAAAAAGTAGCATCATATTGTTTAACTTATAATACACTGTTACAAAATGTCACTAAAGTATGAAGGTGCATATAGATTTCATTTTCATTTCATTTTATTTAAAAAGGGACAGTGTACAGCTCAAACATAAATGTTACCATTTGATGCACCACACCAGATTGCATCTTCAAGTTAATTTGCATCTAGTCCCTTAGCACATCACATTACAGCACAGTAACAAAATGCCTAAAAACTGTATTTGAAGGATAAAAACAGTAAGATAATTAATATGACTGCTGACTTTTTCTGCAGAAATAGGTGACACCAGGCGAGGCTGAGGACAATCCTGAGAATGATCCAGAGTCAGATCCAGAAGAAGGCCCTGCTCCTAAAAAATCATCTGTGCTGTTTAATCTGTTGGGCAAGACATTTACTGAGGTGAGAGTTGTACCTAAATCTGCCAGCATCAGAGCTGAGGAGGAGCAGAATAAGTACCTGGAGGCTGATCCACTGTCTCTCTCAGAAGACCCCCTTCATTGGTGGAGGAACCATGAGACAGCTTTCCCTCTACTAGCCAAATTAGCTAAACACTACCTATGCATCCCTGGTACTAGTGTTGCAGCGGAAAGAGTATTCTCCACCGCTGGAGATATTGTGACAGCACAGCAAAGCAATCTCAGTCCAGAACACGTAGATCAGCTTCTTTTTCTGCAAAAGAACCTAGATGTTCCTGATGGACAGTAATCCCACATGGACAATTATGGACTGTGTAATCCTACACACCAGGCCCAAGATGTGTCCAACCTTGTTATGTGATTTGTTGAGAAATCACACAAAATAGCAGTTAAAGTTTGCAGTTTTTTTTGTGCAATGTTATTTTTGAAATATAAATGAAAACACCAGTTTCATTGTTGTGTATTTTGACATGGGCACCTTTTGTGAGAGAGAAAAAGGCAGCCAGCCTAAGCTTTTATTTAGGCAATTTTATTTATTAAAAGAGGCTGTATTTTTTGTATGCCTTAACTTATTGTTGTAGGCACTGAGAATTGAGACTTACTAAAAAAAAGTTTCTATTTTGAAAAATCACACAAAACACCAGTTTGTGTTATTTGTGTACAGTTTATTTTTGTAGCATGAATAAATGTTAACTTTTGTCTTAAGTTTGCCTTTGTGTGATTACATCATTGGAATCAGTTTATTTAAAAATCACATTATCTTATACAAACTGTATTGTTTTGATGCCATAATTTGCCTTAACACACTATGCATTGTATCAATTTTCGAATCGAGAATCGTTTGAATCGAGAATCGATTTTGAATCGAATAGTGACCCTAAGAATCAGAATCGGAATCGAATCGAATTGTGAGACACCCAAAGATTCACATCCCTAATGTAAACACTGTTCTTTAGGAGTAATAGAAACTGTGGCCCATTTCTCCTCTCCTGCCCCCTGTACCAAACTGAGAGAGAGGCTTTTCTCCAGCAGATAACCGCAGCAGATCCACCATATCAGGGAACAAAATGTGATGAACTGTTAAATGTATGTCTGGGAGAAGATCCACAATTTATAAAATTAGCTGCACAATATGTAACACTCTGCCATGACGCTAGAGAAACACATGAATGCTGAACACGAACCATTATTGCTATAGTATAATATTGTTGTTTTTAGTATTATTATCATTAATAATAATATGAACTATATATGTTTTTCATTGTATATGACAACTTGTTGTTGCCTAATGATACCCAATCTTATTAATCCTTCCACACACACATTCTCTTAATTTTTTAAGTTTAATTTCATTTATTTGTATTTTAACCTACGAATTGTATTTTTTGCTTTGTTTAATTGATTCTTGATGCTTTGGCAACATAGTTCTCGTAAAATTCATGCCAATAAAGTAAATTTGAATTGAAATGAATTGAAAAATGTTCCCAGAACTCCGTCGTTTTAATTTTATGATTTATGCATGCTGGATAAGAAAGAAACTGCCAATCTTCTTGCTAATGATCTCATCTGCTTGTACAGGTCATATAACTGTATGCACATAAATATTGTTTTATAATCAGTTTAAAATTCTTTGTAGTGTGTTTAAGAGGCAAATATTGATTTAAAATGTAGCGGTACATTTTGGGGGGGCTTTAAACCTGCAGTGGTGGACTTTTTACAAATTAACATTCCTTACAAATTCGTTCGCACAATTCTGATTAAGCCTGTCAGCGCCGGGTAAATGTCAGGTAAAAGCTGAAGGGAGGAACTGTAGCAATGGAGCGAATAGGAGACTGGTGGAGCCTATGGTGTTATAAGCACCTTAACAGTGTTAGTGTAGTTACTCTAACTGGCAGAGGGGGAAGACAAAATTTCCACACTGCAGGTTCAAGATGATTTTTGTGCTGTTGGAAGGATACAAGCCAGGTAGTGGTTGAGGAACTCATGGTCAGAGGCAGGCATTGACTGCAGAAAGTTCTCCCTGTAGGTTTCAAACCAGGGGGTGGTTGCTAAAGACAAAAAGACAAAAGATGACAATTATCCAAGAGACAACAACCAACTACTCTTATACTGTTTTTCCGTGTTTACCAGATACGCATGAAAAACTGTTTCTGTCACTTTATGATTTTGGTGTTAAAATTCATTTGTCAATCACACATTTATTGTGGCAAATGCCACAATTTTATCAAGACAAAATTGGCTGTTAAATCAAATCAGATTTTAGCCCATTCATCTCACTGTCAAAGGGCAAGGTCTGTGGGTGATTCTGTGATTCATACACGGTATGGTTTCTATGTAGCACATTTGACAGAAGCCAACAACCAAACACTGTAGCTATTATGAAAAATCTTTCATGAGAAATTCTTCTAACGGTCATATGATATGTAAAAGTAAAGTGGGTGGTTAGCGGCATTTTCAAAAAGATTCTACTTGAATGGTTCAACCACACTTCCACCACGAGGTGCCAAGGTTTGCATACACAAGCTGGAATTAATCAAAGAAATGGTTAGACCTGTGCAGGATTTTAAAAGTGGCACTTTTTCATTGTGATTTTCTAAAGCTTTAACTATCAGCTTTGACCTTAAAAAACCTGAACCTTTTGAGCGCTAGTCCTTACCGCTGAAGTTGAGATCATAGTCTCCTGCTGTAACCACATTGTTCACAACTCCCTCTTGTGGCTGGCAGGATAACACAACTTCATTGAGTATTTTGCTCTGGGCATGGCTGAGGGCAGTAGGTGGTCTGTTAGGACTTGTCACCACATTGTTGACAAAGATGCGCAAGTTTTTCACAACTTGCACCTGGTTGTTGGGGTCCCGCATGTGACCTGTAAAAGAACACGAGAACCACACTTAGTTCAACACCAGTATTACTGCAGTCACAAGATCTCTGGCAACATGTGTCACACATGTGAGGCTGAGGTTCAGAGCCTTGTAAGAAATACATATTTATTTATTGGTGTTAGCCTCCTTGTAGCTACATCTCTTCTAAGGTCTCATTGCAGTTGGGTATATTTGTATTTATGCATACATATGCAGTGTGGAATCAGATCTTTGACAGATCACATGCAACATTCTCAGGGGAGCAGGACCTGTCTCAGTTTTTTCAGTGCATTATTAAAGAGAAACTCTCGCCAAATAGCAACCAAGGCTTTATTTGTGATTGAATATGAGTCAAACCTTCGTGCAAATGCATAATTACAACGAAAGAGGCACTTCTAAGATTTACCGTAGTTTCGATCCCCGAGTGCAACCTAACAGAAAGGAGAGTAATTGTGTACCTCCCAGTGTTTCCCACAGGATTTTGTGAAACTGTGGTGGGTGGATGTCAGACCCTGTAGGGGGGTCCGGGGGGTGCCCCGGAAGATTTTTTTTAACATTTTAAAGTTAAATGCATCAATCTGGTGCAAAATTAAGAGGCTAGATCTATGAAGAACTGTGTGCTCTTTTACACAATTTTATCACAAACACATTGGTTGTATAGATAAGAATGGTGAAAACACAAAATCAACTAGAGCAGGGGTACTCAAATACGAAGCTTGAAGGGCCACAAAGATTTTTTTCAATGACTCAAAGGTCCATGTATTTAGGTCGGTCAGGCCACATGCAATAATACTGTAATATTCAAAACAAAATGTCCTTTTCATTCTAAACAACAAAATACGAACAGAAATGAAATGTAATTTCTATTTTAACATAAATCAAAATACATGGTTGAATATTTCCTCTTTTTGTTTGCCTTCAAACATTGTGTCCATCACTTCAGTCATGCATTATTTCATTTCATTGTGACATAGATGTGACAAGAATCCTGCTTGCAGCTTGATATGACGATTTCAGTGCATTTATTTGTGTTGTGCTTATCTCTGAATTTTGAGGAAATGTCTCTTCAAAGTTCCTATGCTTCATCTCATAATGCCGTTTCAAATTGGGAATCTTCATCACAGCTTTTCCTGGCATATTGTAACACCACTTGTGGACTGTGGCGCAATGACTCTTGGGTATTCTGTTGGTGTAATTATGGTTCGTGAATGTGTCTGTGAATAAGATGATATGTAAGATGGTTGTGGGTTAATTCACGTCATATGTTCTTTGATTAAATGGTGTTGAGTTTTAACAAGGATGATAAAAAATTTTGGCACCGTGAGTGAAAGGGTGTTTGCCGGGAGAAACTCCGCACCCGTTAAGTCATTAAATCACGTACTTATACAATATGAGACGAGTTGTAACTTATTAAACTACGGAATATACGGGCTGGTTTTTTAACTGTTGCATTGTTAGATACGAACGAATGCAAATGCATTTAATTCTTGAGTCCCTGATTTTCACTGTTCGCTTTGTTAAACCAGTGTATTTGGAAACACGTTATTTTTAATGTCTTACCGCCGGTAAAATGTGAATACACGAGCTGCTCCGAAAACGAAAGTGAAAGGTAAAAAAGTTACGCTCGCATCGTTGAGTGACCCACCTGTCTGTGTATCGTTGGCATGGAGACAAGTCCCGGTGTACACGTGCTGACCCAAACAAAACACACGGTGAAAGAATAACAGTTCAGGGGCCACAAATAGGAGGCCGGCGGGGGCCGCCTATTGAGGACCGCTGAACTAGAGCATACATCTGAGCCATCAAAGAAATAAAGCTAAAGTGGTTACCTGTGTTGAATTAGTTTATTTTTTGATAAATAATTAAACTATAAGCTACATTGTAATAAAAAATGAAATGGATTTGGAGGGTACATCATCAATTCATCATTGGGAAATGATGGGAAAAACATTTTGGGCTATTTTGCTTCCATAACATGTCTTCTTTCAGACTAGTGGAAAGAAAACATCCAAAATACACATTTATACAACTCTTCCTACATTCCATTCATTCCAACGATACACAGAGAGCTGGGTCACTCACTGCTGCGAGCAAAATTTTTTACTTTCACTTTCGTTTTTGGAGCAGTTCACATATTTACATTTTGCCGGCTGTAGGATAGAGTCCTGCACGGGTCTTATTTTGCAAACCCGCACCCGGCTGTATCCGCAATACTTAAAACCACATCTGACCCGTTTTCTGACAGTATCACAAATTACATTCTGCACCGGAGCCGACCCGCCAGGGATGTGCACATGATTATAGAGGGGCAGGGGCTCAAAGTCAGAAAAGGGCAGTATGTGCGTGCGCATAGCACACACCAATAAATGTTTCAGGCCTGAATAACACAATATGTAGATTAACAAAGTACTTATAGAAAGCTAACTACTTAGCTGTGTATCCTGTGTAGCTGTAAGTGATATGCAACTGCCATTTCTTTTGTGTCAACAAATTATTGTCAACATGAGTTTATTCACATCATCATAACACTGAGGTTTGGAAGACATGCAATCCAGCTGCAATTCTTAAAATGCCATAAAACACTGGTTTATTATTAGGCTATTTATTGGAGGGCAAGTGCAAACTAGAAATACAGGCTACACATCTAAACATGTGACAAAACCAAGAAGTGACTACTGTGACTGCTACTGTGGATGTTATAGTTGAACAACAATGTTTACAACAGCAAAGTCACAGTGAACTCAATATCAGGAAGAAGTTTAAGATTTGTGGCAAGATAAACAGCCGACAGAGACAGCTGTCGGATTAGATTATTAACTCTCATTAACAAGCAGTTAGCTTAACAAGCACAAATGGACACTCTTCTGAAATATGACTCATATTTTTACAATGCAAATGATTTATCTGATAAAATGAATGAAAGTTTAATCATTCTGCTGTCCCAGCTAGAGCTTAGATCGGGCCCAAAAAATCAAGCCTGACCTGACCCGAGCCTGTGCACGTTGTGTCCGAGCCTGGCCCGGCCCATTAACTGTAATTATGAGCCCGAGCCCGATTTATTTTTTAATACGTGGGCTGTTATAAATGACGTTCTCAACTACAATTCCATGTTGTTTGAACCACAGAAATATGTTTAGAATTATCTTAACGAACAATGCAACAAGTGCCACACTCAATGCACTCGACAAAGCCGACACATGTTGTCACTGCCCATGATTTGTTTAAAATGGGTCCACACCTCCGACTTACCTCCAAACTTGCTTAAAGTTAATTCTCCTGTTTTTCTTTACATCTTCATGCTCCATGTTGCACTTAAATTATACAATCAGTGATGCCAATAACGCGCGTTACTCTAATCTGACCACTTTTTGCAGAAACGAATAATCTAACGCGTTAATATTTCCAAACCAGTGATCAGATTAAAGTTACTTATTCAAGTCCCTGTGCGTTACTATCATTTTTGTCAGTTTCCTTAGTAAAAATATATATTTTCGCTTTCTTCTTGCGTCTCGGGGAGTGATGTCACGTGTGCGACAAGTCACGTTTTCAGCATGAGGATAACTCACGTGTAACACCACGCAGCGACACAAACACACACAACAATGGAGGGAGGAGAGAGATGCACGTTTTCTAGCTTGAAATACAGTCATTATTTTGAGTTATTAAAAAAACAACAACACACAAATGCTTGATCAAGGACCCAGCCAATTACTATTGTTATTGTAGGTGCTGAAGAGCTTGAGCACTCCTGACAGATAATGAACCGCAACTTTTTTTCGTTTGGTGCGAAATTAGAGCACAAGAATGCGAACATTTCGCACCGGACTCAGTGTGCATGCTTTACATGCGGAACATTGCTGCACGGATATTCCGCAAATCCGTGCCGCATTTTCGTATCGCACCGGTGTGAAGCGGCTTGAACTCTGTTTTAAATTCTGCTATAGCGCCGGTAAAATCAGGTTTTAAAGCTTTTTCGTGTGAGAAATTAGCTGTTTAGTTCCCTGTTGTGCGGCCAGTTTATCCAACTAACGCTCGTTTGCACATTTGCTCTGACGTGGTGGGAGAAGTCCAGACCAGCCGCACCTGTAGCGGAGCGACGGAGCAGCCCAGCCCAAACTTCACCGTCATACCGGTAGAAGAACACGAGCTGATTAATTTACCTGCAGCTTTTTGGAGATTAAACACAGGCTGGATAGCTTCATTTCGGAATATAAATGTAGGTCTCATAGATAAAAATAAACATCTGTGGCAGCTACGTGAGCTTATTTGAATGAAAATTGTAAAATGTAAATAGCATCCGACAGTGTGCAGAGAAACAGACAACAAGCACAGGTTGGCGCCTAGATTTTCACATTTTTCAAGGGGGGCGGGGGCCCGCGTTGGGGGGGGCGGGCTGCCCCGCCAACAGAATGGTAGGGGACACACTGCAGCTTTTTACAGAGAAAGCAGTACCTGAGCTTTACAATGAAACAAAGACAAAAGTCGCAGAAGCCCTGGCCAAAGCAACCAGAGTAGCTCTGACCTGTAATGCCTGGACATCCAGAGCGACCCAGGCTTTCATTACATCCACCGCTCATTACATCACGGATGCCTGGCAGCTTGAGTCTCGTGTTTTACAAACGAGGGTGATGCATGAAAGCCACACGGCTGTGAACATGAATGAGTTGTTTCACTCTGTCACCTATGAATGGAAGCTAACGTTAGCAAATTTGGTGATTGTCACAGATAACGCTGCCAATATGCTTGCAGCAGCACAGATGGACAATTTGACACACATCAAGTGTTTTGCACATACTCTAAACCTCGCCGCTCAGCGAGCTCTGAAGTTAAATTCAGTGTCACGGCTGCTTGGGAGGATTAGGCGCATCATCAGATTTTTCCACCGCAGCAGCATCGCTACCCATGCCCTGC
The DNA here is from genome assembly GCF_900880675.1 of Sparus aurata. Classification (NCBI taxonomy): domain Eukaryota; kingdom Metazoa; phylum Chordata; class Actinopteri; order Spariformes; family Sparidae; genus Sparus; species Sparus aurata. The sequence goes on from NC_044197.1 coordinate 34,178,080, forward strand.
AGGAAAAACAGAGGCTCCTGCAGTTGCCGCTACACAAGCTGAAAACTGACGTGCCTACACGCTGGAATAGTGCGTTCGAAATGATCGAACGATTTCTGGAGCAGCAGGCGGCTATTTGTGCCGCTCTCCTCTCTCCACAGGTGAGGAGATGTGGTAGCTCATGTGACATCTGCACACTGAGCGAAACGGACATTTCAAATGCTGAGGAAGTAGCTAAAGCACTCAAGCCTATGAAAGACGCAACCAGCATCATGTCGGAGGACTCCACACCCACACTGTCAGTGATCGCTCCATTGCATGCACAGCTGCTCCAGGACACGGACGCAAGTTTCGTGGGTGACACACCAATCGCCCGAGAAATCAAACTGGCCATCCACGACGACCTGGCAAAGAGATACACGAGTGGGCAGAACAAGACCATCCTTTACACAGCCTCTACACTTGACCCCAGGTTCAAAGCACTGTCTTTTCTTGCAAAAGATGAACAGCTGGACATCCATGCCAAAGTGACTGCAGAGGCTGCAGCACTTCAGGGAATTAGTCCACTCCTTAAAAAACACATTAAAAAAGTAGCATCATATTGTTTAACTTATAACACACTGTTACAAAATGTCACTAAAGTATGAAGGTGCGTATAGATTTCATTTTCATTTCATTTTATTTAAAAAGGGACAGTGTACAGCTCAAACATAAATGTGACCATTTGATGCACCACACCAGATTGCATCTTCAAGTTAATTTGCATCTAGTCCCTTAGCACATCTCAATACAGCACAGTAACAAAATGGCTAAAAACTGTAGTTGAAGGATAAAAACAGTAAGATAATTAATATGACTGCTGACTTTTTCTGCAGAAAGAGGTGACACCAGGCGAGGCTGAGGACAATCCTGAGAGGGATCCAGAGTCAGATCCAGAAGAAGGCCCTGCTCCTAAAAAATCATCTGTGCTGTTTAATCTGTTGGGCAAGAAATTTACTGAGGTGAGAGTTGCACCTAAATCTGCCAGCATCAGAGCTGAGGAGGAGCTGAATAAGTACCTGGAGGCTGATCCACTGTCTCTCTCAGAAGACCCCCTTCATTGGTGGAGGAACCATGAGACAGCTTTCCCTCTACTAGCCAAATAAGGCTAAACACTACCTATGCATCCCTGGTACTAGTGTTGCAGCGGAAAAAGTATTCTCCACCGCTGGAGATATTGTGACAGCATAGCAAAGCAATCTCAGTCCAGAACACGTAGATCAGCTTCTTTTTCTGCAAAAGAACCTAGATGTTCCTGATGGACAGTAATCCCACATGGACAATTATGGACTGTGTAATCCTACACACCAGGCCCAAGATGTGTCCACCCTTGTTATGTGATTTGTTGAGAAATCACACAAAATAACAGTTAAAGTTTGCAGTGTTATTTGTACAATGTTATTTTTTAAATATAAAAGAAAACACCAGTTTCATTGTTGTGTATTTTGAAATGGGCACCTTTTCTGAGAGAGAAAAAGGCAGCCAGCATAAGCTTTTATTTAGGCAATTTTATTTATTAAAAGAAGCTTTATTTTTTGCATGCCTCAACTTATTGTTGTAGGCACTGAGAATTGAGACTTACTAAAAAAAAATTTCTATTTTGAAAAATCACACAAAACACCAGTTTGTAGCATGAATAAATGTTAACTTTTGTCTTAAGTTTGCCTTTGTGTGATTACATCATTGGAATCAGTTTATCTAAAAATCACATTATCTTATACAAACTGTATTGTTTTGATGCCATAATTTGCCTTAACACACTATGCATTGTATCAATTTTTGAATCGAGAATCGTTTGAATCGAGAATCGGTTTTGAATCGAATCACGACCCTGAGAATCGGGAATCGGAATCGAATCGTGAGACAACCAAATGTTCACATCCCTACAGTATTCCTTGATGGCTGGGGCCTCTTTAAGCAGGATAAATAAAGCAAAAATGGTTCAGGAACGTCTGAGGAGCACAACAACGAGTTTGAGGTGTTGACTTGGCCTCCAAATTCCACAGATCTCAATCCAGTCGAGCATATGTGGAATGTGCTGGACAAACAAGTCTGATCCATGGAGGCCCACCTCGCAACTTACAGGATTTAAAGGATCTGTTGCTAACCTCTTAGTGCCAAATACAACAGCACACCTTCAGGGGTCTAGTGGAGTCCATGCCTCAATGGGTCAGGGTTGTTTGCTGGCAACAAAAGGGGGACCGACACAGTATTAGGCAGCTGGTCATAATGTTATGCCAGATCAATGTTTTTTCATGCTCAATAACATGCCCTGCTACTGACCTCTTCTACTCTGCTTATGATCACCAGTCATGTCTCACAATGGATTAAACATTCCGGTCCTACAGTGACCGTTTACATCAACAGATGCATTTCAAACTGGTGCACAAACTGAGGGAATACACACATTACTTTACACTCCACTGTGGCTTCAGTCATAGGCTGATCACCAGCGCATTTGATTGGCCACTGCTGTCAGGCTGCATTTCTCCAAAAGTTGACTCTAGGCCCCCACACACTGCCAAGATGTCCAACTGCCTAATCCGACCACTCTCCGACCACTCCGTTGCTACCGACTACGCATGTTCAGTCGGATTAGACAACGTCTGAGCGGCTCCAAAAGCTTTCGACGCAGCTGAACACAGCAAACATATTTGTTCCTGACCTCGTCCGAGCCCACACAAACGCTTCAGACATCCAACAGTTGGGCCGGTGTGTTCCTGCCTTCTGGCTCAACTTTTTTGGCACGCACCACCGCAGCCAAAATGGTGAAAAAAAATGTGATTCCACTCAATGCACGACAAAATGCTGTGCGTGCTAGCAGATGTTTGATGCCTCAAACTAGGGCTGCACAAAAAATCATTAAAAAAATCGCGATCTCGATTCACACATAGACGTGATCTCATTTCTACACACGGCGATTCTGAAGCATTTTATATCTCGAGCTGAATCACAAACAAATGCTCCTATTTTCCTCCCGGATTTTTTGAAGCGCCCCCCAACGCAGCACTGCCGCTGCCTCCTCCCTCAACCTGTAGTAAAGCATCTTTACAACATGTGATTCAGTGAAGGAAGCCCGCCTGCAGTTGAGTGTTTGGAAGGAGTGGGTGAGAAGCCGTTTTTAGACGGGGCAGCAAGCTGCCAATCTGCCCGTCCTTTGGGCGGCTAGGTCCGCGGTTTTAGACAGAGGGCGGCAAATTGGGGGTCTGTTCTGGTCCGCCGATTTGCCGCCTCGGAGGGTACACTTATTTCCACCTCGCCTGCTAGATGAGCAACTGGACAGCCGCTGAGATCCGGGAGATGCTAGCGTCTCCTGGATCTCTAGCTGTATGGTTGTGTTAGCTTGTTGTTGTAGCAACAAGCTAGGAACGGTCGCTACTTTCAAATTAAAAGCCCCCCGCTAAGCACCCAGTTCTAAACTCCAATGGGGTGCAATGTAAAGCTCTTATTTTGAAGACAAATTCGTTGTCAGCTGTTCACTGCCCAACTTCGGGTTTCACGTCACGTCACATGTTTACGCCTACCTCTGAGGTGGCTTTTGGAAAAGGAGGAATATTATGCCTCCGTTTTAGAGCCGACCACAGCAGCTATCACATATCATCTAGCCAAGGATACGGCCCCAATAAACACTGCATAACATGAGGTATTAAAGGATGCCCTCTCATCTTGGAGACAATTTTTTTTTTTTACTCTTGTAAAAATCATTTTTCATCCAATGATAGAACAGAACAAAACAAAAAAACATTGCTTTGGCAGAGGCATAGTAGTATGCTTCTGCCATACTACAATGTTTGTTTTTGTTTTGTTCAAGTTCATCAGTGCAATAAACATTTTGTGAAAAAAATTGTGCCAGAGAATCGTGATCTCAATTCTAAGCAAAAAAAATCGTGATTCACATTTTTTCCAGAATTGTGCAGCCCTACCTCAAACTATGAGCTGGGACCCTATTTGTACTGTAACTGAAATTTGGTGCTGTTCTGAGCATTATTTGTGGCTATGAATGGCTTTTTGATGGCGGTTTCTTGGTGGAGGCATAGATGCTGGGTGCGTCTTTTAACAATGTCTGCTTGCTGCTTCCTTCGGCTACACCTTTCTACGTTGCCCACAATTCAGTGCAAAAAAGCGATGTTGTGTTCAGTCTTAAAAAGGCCATATTATGCTTTTTGGGGTTTTAGCCTTTTGGTTATTCTGTTATGTATCATTTTTGTGCATGTAAAAGGTCTGAAGAGTGCAAAAGGGTGTAAAAAGCCCACACCAAAGGGAGCAACACTCTCCCACAGTTCTAATCGACTAATGGCGCGCAGGGGGGGGGGGGGGGCTCCTGGTAGCCTTCCGTCTAATTAAAAATGTACATAAAGACTAGTAGTCTGTTTGCTTTAGATTAAATCGTTTTTGACCCTGTCAAAGTGTGTTTACCAATTCATTCATTTTTACTAATCAATAAATAAACACACTCGAGTCTGTCGTCCCTCAAGTGCATCTGCGCAATATCATAGCCCATAATTTCCGGAAAGATATTATGTCAACTATTGATATCAGCACAAGAACTGTTGAGGAATATTTAGACAAATGTTTTTGTCATTTTATAATAATTGACAGACACCATCATTTCACAAACAGACACAAACTATTTACCTAAAACTTTAACTCAAAGGCAAGTCCACTTTAAGAAAAAAAAAATTGCTCATATACTTAAAACGGATGGAGCAACCTAACACAGACAAGTCAGCTAACCGTTTTTAGGTGATATGCCATGTTTGTAGTCAAGCTGTGATATATAAACTGTTGCTTGCAAACTTTGCATTCGACTTTTTTTTCCCATTTTTATAAAATGCTACCACACTGCTTATGTCCTTAACATGGTAGAATAGGAAAGACTGTAGATGAAACGCTAAAAATAAATAAAATTAGCAAACCACCGGACCGAGGCCTTCTCGTATGTTCTCCAATCTGTCTGTAGTGGGTTGAGCTTATCCAAAATAGTGAAAACAAGGGGGATGTTCTGAAGACACACTGTTACCTGTGAAACAGGGGTGCTCTGAAAACACCCCCATTAGCACTTGGTACTTCCCTCCTGATGAAGTCAAATGCCATATGCAGGACACACAGCATTGGGATGGAGAGGACCCGCTGCGTCTTTACGCACTGCCATAGCAGCATGTAATTAGCACGCCAAAAATCGACCAATCAGAATTTAGTCGACCAATAAATCGACTGGTCGACTACGAGATTACAGCCCTAGAAAACACTGCACTTGCACTGCCTGAAACATAGGGCCCTATAGCAGTGTTATTTTGGATTAATTATGTCCTTCGATAATACTGCCTTGCTAGGCATGGTCCACCCTACTTTGCCTCTAATTGTCTAAATCCTGCTCTTTAAGTAATGTGCATGTGCATTGCTCATCAAAGAATAAACAGAGGCATGTCTCTTTGCACAGCTAAAACTGGGCATTCAAAACAGTTTGAAAAGGGGCTAGGGCCCAAACAGGGAACCTGCGAGGGGCCCGAGGGAACGCTTGTTTCCTAGGTCCAGCGGTGCTAGGAACCCTATTGTAATTGTAAAGATTTTTATCTTTATTTTTCTACGGCTAAAAGTGGTGCTGCAGGCTAAACTGTGCAAGGGAGGGCGGTGCAATTTGGAGAGTTGGTCCAGACTCCTGCGAATATCTCAGACACAAAAAACTACATGTATCCACCAGCAGGGGGCTCTATAACCTAGGCCAACACGTTTTTGCCTATAACTCCCACACCGTATGTCGCACATTCAAAATCATTCAAAAATGTATCCCCAAATTCCCTGAATGGAGCTGAATCACCTTGCGATTGGCCACGCCCACTTCCGCCTAGAGAGTTTTTTCGCAACATTGCAAAAACTGGAAAACCTACTTTTTCGAACTCCTCCTTGGGATTTTGTCCGATCTGCGTGAAACTGGGCACGTACACTCTTCAGCTGGATCTGATCTAAAGTTATCAAAATTATTTTTCTCGGTCAAAAAATGCGCAAATTATTAACGAACAAATTTCGTTAGCTAGCTATAAAAATTTAACCTGTTTGGTTATCTTGGTCAAACTTATTGCTATTAACACCAAATTTTAGATCCTTGGTTGCCATGACACTGGGAAGGGATGAGCCGAATTTGGCTCATTTTGGCCGCTAGGGGGCGCTAAAAATATGGGGAGTTTGTATCTCTTGAACGGCCACATCGATTTTTACGAAATTTGGTCGGTATGATGTAGGGCCAATCCTGAGGCCATATCTTGAAGGTGGTCATGGCTGGTAAATGTGGGCGTGGCTTAGTACAACAAATCCAAATCGGCACACATTCAGCCTTTTGCACATCCAGTGCACTTCCCATTACAGCGAATACCATGGCTAAGACGTTGGCCTGTGTCTTCACTTTTGCCCAGAGCCCGTCATCCTTTGGGCCAACTTCTGTGGGCTCTGTGGTGCGCAGGGTCCGAGTCGCACGGGGGGGCTTGGCCCCTGCTCATAACTGCTTGCAGTTCTAGTTAAATATTGATATTCCACTCTCGAATTTGCTTAAAGGTGCACTCTATCCTTGTTTCATGACTGAATATACGGAATGAACAAACTGACCACAAAGGACAATACAATATATACTGTTTTACAGACCCTGCCACCTTTTTAGCTTCAAACAGTGTTCTGGGACCTTATTTTCCAGGGTGTCCCCTACATGTAATTGACTGTGGCGCACCGCCACGGCAAAAAATAAGCCGCCACACCTTAAAAATTCCGGCATAAATAAATCCAGTGTTAGAGAAAGGAGATATTTTACCGTCATCTTCCACCGCAGTCTTTGACGTTAACTTGCATGTTGGATATTTAGCTTGATAATTAGCTAGATGATTAATTGGTCACTTAAAGCAGAGTCCTGCACGGGTCTTATTTTGCAAACCCGCCCGAACCCGCCATACTTAAAACCGCACCCGACCCGTTTTCCGACAGTAGCACAAATTACATTCCGCACCCGAGCCAACCCGCTATAAATTGATACCGACGCCCGAAAGGAAAATTGGACGGACGCAATTTTTAAAAGTGAAAGTAAGCCAGCATGGGGAATGGGAGTTCTGTGAGGGAGCAAGCACGCATAAGCTCATATGAAATATAAATGCTTATCATTTGTGTCGCTAATAATGACTGATGATAAGTGACACCTCGAAAATGGCAATCGTAAAAACCAGACCCGCCTCTCCAGGCATCTGACCCGATCCGCATCTGTGTCCGACACAGTACATTATTTTTCACCCGTGCAGGACTCTGACTTAGTTAACTCCTCTCTTGAAACAAATAATAAAAGTAGTATTTCTTTACAATAGTGGATGCCAAGCCCATGCATGGGGAGTTCATGATGGCTGTGTGAGAGCATTATAACCAGAGAAAAAAAATGAAATTCCCTAAGTAGCCTATGACATAAGTATAAATATTACAGTATGATGACCCCCCCCCACAGTCTCAGAAAATACTGGGGGAAACACTGTTTTCCTCCGACAACAGCTGGTTTCGCACATGGAAAACAATATATATTTCTGTTTGTGACAGAGCCGTTTCTTGCTATAAGCGGACTATGCGGGATGCATAGGGCCCCTGCCCTACTAGGGGGCCCCCTCAAGTTGCAAGGTCTGCTGCAATACCTGAGGAATGATCTGAAGGAAAAGCTGTGAAAAGGACCTGACACCTGGCCCGCTGACTGGTCAGATCTGGTGTCTACCACGCCACGTTGCTATGACGACCACTACTGCTAAACTAGGAGGGGGCAGGGAATTGCGCCGAGCCGTAAGTTCAGGTCATTCACGGCATGGCGTCCAACCTAGCGTATTCATCTGGCGCAGCAAAAAGAAGAAACTCGATGAAGATAAACGCTCACTGGATGAAGGTATGGGTTTTTTTTTTCATTATGTGGGTTGGAGGGGCTAGCTTAAATGCCGAGTTTTTTAGCTACCTTAATTGTTTGCTTTAGGAGAGGGCTAAAATAAAATGTATCTCACATGTGAATGTCATAACACTGATTGACTGAAGTGACACCCGTTTTGGTGAATCACAGCAGGTACAGTTCATTTGCATTATATTTGTGAGGGACGGGGTGTGTGTTAGGCAGATATCTGTCATATCTGCTGTATCCTCATCCAGTGGAGCTGCTGGTCCGTCATAGACCTCCTCTGCTCTTCAATATTTGTCACATAACATCACTTTAGGATTGTTTTTATGATTAATTTATCAATTTTAGTGTTTCCTCAGTTTGTAGGTCTCCAATGTGAAGTGTGCTAAACAACCCTAATGCATATGAGGCCTACTGTAGATTATTACGGACTATTGTGGCAGTAAATTATTGCTTTGAGTGGATTATTGTTAACTCTACTGAGCTAGTTGCGTCTTTCTTTTCCACATTTATTAGAATATTTTTTGTGACAATATAATTTGAACACATTTGCCTACATTTAGTTATGTTTTTGATGTATTACTTTGTTTCATTCAAAAGAATCATGATAACACAAATTAAAGTCAATTTAAAGTGAACTATACTGTATAGGATCGTTTGTTCGGCCAAAAGAATATATGTTAAGACCAAATCATCAGTTAAGCAAGTAGTTCACTTTGTAATACTCTGTGAAATATAAACTAGATATTCCTTCAATATCACATAAAGCTCATCAGTCATTTATCTTTGTTTTATAACTCTTTAAAACTGCTTAAAAGTGACTTTGAAATTGGGTGCATGCTTTAAAGGGACACTGTGCTGTATATTGCAATGTTTAAAATAAAAACAGATTATGAATTTCTCCATTAGTGTAACATGACTCAATTATATAGTATGAATATTTGCTTAGGATCTGTTTTGCTTGGTAACCTGAGGAGTTTCGTCTTTGCAGGAGCAATTCTGAAGTATTTTGGAGCCGCAGAACAGGAAGCAGCACTGCCGCCTTCAGCACCAGAGATTGACAAGCAGCTCTCATATGCTGGCAAGGAAGCAGAAATTTTGAGGTGGGGTTTAGGGTAGATCTGCTTAAAACACAAGACTCAGATGATATTGATAATCATCACAAAGTGGTGTGATTGTGTTATATAGTTCTGTATGGTTCCTTTAAAGTATTGTTTTGATTGTTGGTTTGTTTTCATTGTTGCATTTTTATTGTATGCTGGTTTATTGTATTGGTCCTGAAGGGCTTGTGTTACATTTGAAAGGTTCCTTACTACCTTAACAGTATTATTCTTGTTAGTTTTTTAGTTTTTATTGTTTACATATTTATATGGATGCTGGCTCATTGTGATTTTCTTTTCTAAGTAATAGCGTATTTTATTTTCTCTACAACTTTAACTTTAGTTTTGGGTGCATGTATGTCATATGTTTAATGTCAACCTAAAATAAAATAAAATTGAGGATCACTCCATCAGTTTTATTTATTGACCTATCAAGGATCCCCATTGTTTACCTTGTATTATCATTTTCTATCAGTACAACTTACTAGTGTGGGTCAACTTAAGATGTTTGATTTTAATTTGAGAGAGGTTTTCACGACTCTATCCTGTTTTCCTCTTAAAATGTAATAGATTGTTGCATCTTTATGGTTCACCCAAAAAGGTTAGGAATCTATCCATCGTAGTTTGACAAAATAGGGGCCCCCAAACAGCATCTTGCATAGGGCCCTCAAAAAGACAGAAACGGCCTTGGTTTGTGTCATTACCTCATTAATTATTATTAATTATTATTGTTATTTTGAAAATCTTCATTCGTTTAAATAGAATCAAATCGTTTTAATTTCTTCTAAAAATCTACATAATGCCCCATTAATGTCTTCAATGCACATGTTTGTCAGTGTCCCCTGCTACCATCACCTGCTCCCTTTCAGTTCAGAGGGGCAGTTCAACTCGGATGAGCTTTAATACAATCCCAACAATAGCTTGTGACGAGGCTTGAGGTAATTTAGCCTTCGTGACTGACTGCAACAAACCGAAGCCCACAAGCCAAGTAGCTTGCTAATTAACGTTACTTCAGAAATATTTTTTTGACAGATAAACCTACATCAACAGAACTGTTACCTGGCTGTCTGAAAGTTGTTGTCAACAATATTCCGAGGCTAAATATTCAGGTGTCACGGTGCCCTCATGAATGTTTGGTCTGGACTTCATCTGTTCTGTCAACGCGCAGCTGCAATCGAGTCTGCTAACCAACTGTTAGCGCGGAGCTAATGTCAACTGTCAGGAACGTCAGGCTTAAGTTGCTAGCTGCCTCACTTGAGCTTCATTTGCAACGGCTGTAAGACTGCCAGTCTATGCTTATGGTGGGTTTGAAACAGTTGTCCTTACCTTCCGACGTTAGTCTACAGAAAGGCCTGAGCAGCTCAGCAAAATTCAGGTTGTTCTTGCGAGTCACTCTCTCCGCTTCTTCACTACATAAGACGGCTACCATCGGCACAAACGAATCTTGAACGAACTCCTGCACGGACTGAACACACTGGGCCATGTTGAACCGGTGTCAGAACCAGCTGAACCACTGAACTGAATCAACTGTCCTATGGTTTGCGAAAGCCTGATTATTTCATTGCTTAAGACAACACCTCTTTTAACTGCAGACAACAGCCATGTTGGATTCGCGAAGCAACTTCCTGTGTAGAACTGAATCGGTCAGGTGACGCCTGACATTGCGTCATTTCCTTTTTCCTCTCCTGTAGTAACCTTACTTTAACAGGAGGATGTCGTGTTGTATACCATATATTAACTACAAGGCCGTTTCTGTCTTTTTGGGGGCCCCTATTTTGTCAAACTACGATGGATAGATTCCTAACCTTTTTGGGTGAACCATAAAGATGCAACAATCTATTACATTTTAAGAGGAACACAGGCTAGAGTCGTGAAAACCTCTCTCAAATTAAAATCAAACATCTTAAGTTGACCCACACTAGTAAGTTGTACTGATAGAAAATGATAATACAAGGTAAACAATGGGGATCCTTGATAGGTCAATAAATAAAACTGATGGAGTGATCCTCAATTTTATTTTATTTTAGGTTGACATTAAACATATGACATACATACACCCAAAACTAAAGTTAAAGTTGTAGAGAAAATAAAATACGCTATTACTTAGAAAAGAAAATCACAATGAGCCAGCATCCATATAAATATGTAAACAATAAAAACTAAAAAACTAACAAGAATAATACTGTTAAGGTAGTAAGGAACCTTTCAAATGTAACACAAGCCCTTCAGGACCAATACAATAAACCAGCATACAATAAAAATGCAACAATGAAAACAAACCAACAATAAAAACAATACTTTAAAGGAACCATACAGAACTATATAACACAATCACACCACTTTGTGATGATTATCAGTATCATCTGAGTCTTGTGTTTTAAGCAGATCTACCCTAAACCCCACCTCAAAATTTCTGCTTCCTTGCCAGCATATGAGAGCTGCTTGTCAATCTCTGGTGCTGAAGGCGGCAGTGCTGCTTCCTGTTCTGCGGCTCCAAAATACTTCAGAATTGCTCCTGCAAAGACGAAACTCCTCAGGTTACCAAGCAAAACAGATCCTAAGCAAATATTCATACTATATAATTGAGTCATGTTACACTAATGGAGAAATTCATAATCTGTTTTTATTTTAAACATTGCAATATACAGCACAGTGTCCCTTTAAAGCATGCACCCAATTTCAAAGTCACTTTTAAGCAGTTTTAAAGAGTTATAAAACAAAGATAAATGACTGATGAGCTTTATGTGATATTGAAGGAATATCTTAGTTTATATTTCACAGAGTATTACAAAGTGAACTACTTGCTTAACTGATGATTTGGTCTTAACATATATTCTGTGGGCAGAACAAACGGTCCTATATAGTATAGTTCACTTTAAATTGACTGTAATTTGTGTTATTATGATTCTTTTGAATAAAACAAAGTAATACATCAAAAACATAACTAAATGTAGGCAAATGTGTTCAAATTATATTGTCACAATAAATATTCTAATAAATGTGGAAAAGAAAGACGCAACTAGCTCAGCAGAGTTAACAATAATCCACTCAGAGCAATAATTAACTGCCACAATAGTCCATAATAATCTACACTAGGCCTCATATGCATTAGGGTTGTTTAGCACACTTCACATTAGAGACCTACAAACTGAGGAAAATCTAAAATTGATAAATTAATCATAAAAACAATCCTAAAGTGATGTTATGTGACAAATATTGAAGTGCAGAGGAGGTCTATGACGGACCAGCAGCTCCACTGGATGAGGATACAGCAGACATGACAGATATCTGCCTAACACACACACCCTCCCTCACAAATATAATGCCAACGAACTGTACCTGCTGTGATTCACCAAAACGGGTGTCACTTCAGTCAATCAGTGTTATGGCATTCACAGGTAGGGCTGGGCGATATGGACCAATAGTCATATCCCGATATATTTTGGCTGAATATCGATATACGATATATATCCCAATATTTTTATAGCAAATTGAGAGCAAATGTTCAGTCAAAGTCACAGCCAAATATGTCTTGTGGGTGGGAAATTCGTCATTTTAGGGGCAAGTCCATTTGGTCTTCACTTTTTTTTTTTGTCAGGGGCACAAAGACCACCAAGTAAAATTTGTTGATTTACCTTTCAGACTGATACCATAACATCCTAATTTATAATAACACATGGATTATGTATCAAAACGTTTTTTAAATACCAATATCAAGTTGATGTTACATTAGAAAACAGTTTGTTTTTTAAGTAGGATTAGGGTGAGGTGAGTTTTGTGACACTACACTGAATATTAATGTTATTCAATATTTCTCCCAATAGAAATTCCCCAAAATTATGGCAAAGCACATTTTTTCCCAAACAAAAAAAATGTAGAATAACCAGCAGGAGACCACTGATGTGTGGAGTGATTTTGGTGGCACTACACTCTGAATAATAGTGAAGTTATTGAATTTTTTTTGTAGTTTCTCTTTTCGGTGTGGCACTTTGTAGACGGTCCCTGCGCCCTCGTCTCACAGCTGGCTGACCATACAGACCAGAGTTAATGTCCAGACGCTCGTTTTGATGAAAATACGGTTGTAGCTCGTTGTCTTCCTCACTACGGTAGGAAAGAGCCGTCAGTTGTGTTTTAACAAGGTTTGACTTATGAGTTATTGATCCGGGAAGTTCGAATCTGTGAATATATTTCCAACTTTACCAAACTAAATCCTTCCACATAAGTCAGTTACGTATCATGTCAAAACCGGCTGCGCTCGCTCGCTGTGCTGTAAGTTTCGTTCTTCTGTTTTAAGACGCTGCTGCTGTTTGAGAGGCTTTCACGTGAGATCATCGTGATGATGAGACTCCACCTGCGCGAACCGCGAACTCACTGAAGCTACTGTGAGTGACTACTGTGCACTCAGGTGGCTGTAATTCAAGGCAAGCTTGCTACGCTGACCGGGCCAGGGGCACAGAGGCCACTGTGGCCGTACGATGATTTTTTTTCATGGGGCATCAAGGCCAAAGTGCGGGGCAACAATAGTTTGTTGAAGAGCGCCGGAGTGTTTGTTCCAGCCCCTCCCCTCTCTGTGCATGAAGGAGGAGGGGCGGGGGGAGCAGTGCAGAGAGCTCCGGGTCAGCGGTTTGCCCGGAGCAAGGATCACAGCGCAAATTTGAACTATATCGATATACGCGATAGGGTCTAATTCCATATCACATTTCAAAAATATATCGATATATGTTTTATATCGATATATCGCCCAGCCCTATTCACATGTGAGATACATTTCATTTTAGCCCTCTCCTAAAGCAAACACTTAAGCTAGCTTAAAAAAATCGGCATTTAAGATAGCCCCTCCAACCCACATAATGAAAAAAAAAACATACCTTTATCCTGCGAGCGTTTATCTTCATCGAGTTTCTCCCTTTTGCTCCGGCAGATGAATACGCTAGTTTGGACGCCATGCCGTGAATGACCTGAACTTACGGCTCGGCGCAATTCCCCGCCCCTTCCTAGTTTAGCAGTACTGGTCGTCATAGCAACGCAGCGTGGTAGACACCAGATCTGACCAATCAGCGGGCCAGGTGTCAGGTCCTTTTCACAGCTTTTCCTTCGGATCATACCTCAGGTATTGCAGCAGACCTTGCAGCCCCCTAGTGGGGCGGGGGCCCTATGCACCCGCATAGTCCGCTTATACCAAGAAACGGCTCTGATTAACTACACAAACGTATGTGAAAAAGCAAAACACGAGAGATCATAGTGTGACACTTTTAGTATCGGCGTCGATGATGAGTAAGTAAATATCTGCTATAAAACGGCATAGAAAGAAACAGAAAATATATAAAATATTGTGTGAAGGCTGACAGTTCAACTGAAACTCAAACATTGCCACAATTACAGAAATTATAACAAATAAATTGATGAAAATCTTTAATTTAGTTTAAATGCTAAATGTAGAAGTCTCTATCTATCTAGAAGCTGAAATGTAAAATGGGAAGAAAGCTGAACTGCATTACCTAACGACACCTAGAGTTGAAATACATAACTAGAAAAGTTTGAGGCTAAACTTAAATATATTCAAAGCTTTGGGTTAAAATGGGCTAATAGAAAGGGTTCTCATTATCACACAAACTCAATTGTTAACACTCTTGAACAGAAAAGGCACTGGCCTACAGATCTGAGAGTTGAAACTGTTTCAGTGTGAAATGAATTACTACAACTGGAGGATAAACTGTAACATCTACGGAAGCTAGGCACTGAAATGTATTGCTAGATAAGCTGGAAGCTACACTAATATTGTCACATTTCTTTCACCTCTATTGTAATAAATTGCTTGCCTAAAGTTCATATTTTATATTGTATTAGAACAAGATTAATAGAAACTAAATATCCTTGGAGACCCAGTTTTAATATTTGACTCAACATTGAGTCTTAATGTTATATTCCCTCAAACCACTGCATGGAGCAACCACCCAAAACTATGACGTGCTTGCTAACTGAAGAGCAGTACCAAACGTAGATGGAGATAGCTTTTGCTCTTTCTTCGTGTAGGCAACCCATGAATAGTAAATTATTAGGCCATACTAGATGATGATAGTTACCTCATACCAAAAAAACAAAAACAAAGCATAGTCTCATACATAAGCAGACCACACTGAGGCCTTCAACAAAATTCTGCCAAGGGGTCCTCCTCCTGACCCTGAGCCTTGTTAACCATTTGGCACTGCTATACAGTCACATATGATACCCCAGTGCTACCACTACAGTGCCCCCTCCTTTAAAAAAAAGTTTGCTCCAACTGTCTAAAATGTGTATGGCTTCTGTATACAGAACTACAGAGGGTACTAGAAAAAATTAGAGGAGGAAGTTTTTTTTTTCAATATGCATTTCAAGAATTAGTCAATTTTAATTTTGAAATGTCAACTGCATTCTGCAACTTTATTCCTGAAGTACACAATGAAATAAAAAAAAAATCCTCTTGACATTTTTTTTTCTCACCCTTGGCCCTAATACTCTTCCGTACAGAACAGTATGAGGTGTAAACAAACTATATTCATTGGATTTAATATTGCCATTGAATCTTAAATGTATTTAAACACTAACATAATTAAGAGGTTGTTGTAAATATATAATAGAGAGAATCATGAAATAGAACACTGAGCTTTAGCTCTGCTGCCTGGTGATCAGTCCAGTCCTCACAATATCATCAATTAGGTTTGTCTTAACAATGTAAACATAAGCATGTAGGCTATGGCGGCAGTTTGATGTCTCAAATGGTAAAATAAAATATTAAGCACTAATAGCTATCACTTATTTTAACTTCAACTGTTTGGTGCTGCTCTCCAGTAAGGATGCATGTTCAGGTGGTGGGCGTGTATGGTTTAAGTTGGATGTTGGGTACAGTAGTTTGAGGGAAAAGGACAGTGATCATATTTAAGAGGACCGCAAGGGTGGTATATTGGTGGGTGGTATCTGGCTGATTGTGAAGGGCCAGTCAGGACCAAGAGGGGCTAATTCTTTTGTTCCAGTCAGGATATGCACAAACCTCGTCAAGCTGATGTTTTTAGAATCCTGTGGTGTGTACCACTGTATTGTCTAAATTCCTGTTAAGTTCTATTATATAGATTTGCCACAGGTGTCAGAAGGCAGGGATTAAAGGCTAATCCCTGGTCTGCTGCAAAGATGTACAGGGTTAAATTACAACACACTCTGGATACATCTTGTGATATAGTAAGTGTGCATTTATCAGTAAACCAGCCAATCACATGCAACAGTAGTTATAATGTCAATAATGAGAATTCATGATCGACTAAACTTGTTTGCGCATGGGATGGCCTTTTTGTGATTTGTTAGTCTGTCAAAAGCCAGGAGGAGCTGCTGGCACAGATCGAGGCTGGCCATGGTAAACAAAAGCCATTAAACAGTTGCTAATCCCAGTCTGCAACAAAGTCTTAGTGCATAGCACTCCTTTTGCTAAAGTGTGGCCATTGTCTCCATTATTCAAGCCAATTTCTGGGTGTGCTTTTTAAAAATTCTTTATTTTATCTAATTTTTTACTTACAATAAATTAGCCTAAACTGTATATATGTGAACTTTTTTTGGTGGCACTTGTGTTGACTCATTTCAATAAATGATGCAGTTGCCCATCTCCTATATAGTGCCTTTAAGCTTGCTACCGTTTTGTTATATTTTGCTCCATTTTGGCTCTCTCTAATGAAGCACACATTGCCCTGACAGAAATACACTAATCAACATCGGAAACCATCACCTTATCGTGGTGGAGAGGTTTGCGTGTCCCAATGAACCTGGGAGCTAGGTTGTCAGGAGCCATTTGCTCCCGGTAGGGTCTCCCAAGGCAAATTGGTCTCAGGTGAGGGGCCAGACTAAGCATGGTCCCATGAAAAATAGAGGTGTGAGGCGAGAGACCCTGCCCAAAGGAAGCCCGGGGCCCACGTCCGGAGCCAGGCCCGGACGGAGGGCCCGTGAGCGAGCGCCTGGTGGCCGGGTCTGCCACGGGGCCCGGCCGGGCACAGCCCGAAAGAGTAACGTGGCACTTCTCCCTCCCCCATCCCGTGGACCCACCATCTGCAGGAGAAACCGCTGGGGTCGGGTGCGCTGCCACATGGGTGGCAGTGGTGGTGGCGGGCCTCGGCAGCCCAGACCTGGGCGGCAGAGGCTGGCTCTGGGGACGTGGAATGTCACCTCTCTTGGGGGGAAGGAGCCGGAGCTGGTGCGGGAGGTTGAGCGTTACCGGTTGGATCTGGTGGGGCTTGCCTCCACGCACAGCATCGGCTCTGGATCCAAACTCCTGGAAAGGGGCTGGACACTATTCTTCTCTGGAGTTGCCAAAGGTGTGAGGCGCCG
The DNA here is from genome assembly GCF_900880675.1 of Sparus aurata. Taxonomy (NCBI): domain Eukaryota; kingdom Metazoa; phylum Chordata; class Actinopteri; order Spariformes; family Sparidae; genus Sparus; species Sparus aurata. Next base: position 34,195,444 of record NC_044197.1, read on the forward strand.
GGCGGGTGTGGGCATACTCACAAGTCCCCGGCTGAGCGCCGCCGTGTTGGAGTTTACCCCGGTGGACGAGAGGGTCGCCTCCCTATGCCTAAGGGCTGGGGGGAAAACTCTGACTGTTGTCTGTGCGTACGCACCGAACGGCAGTTTGGAGTATGCAGCCTTCTTGGAGGTCCTGGCTGGGGCCCCAGTGGGGGACTCCGTGGTCTTACTGGGGGACTTCAACGCGCACGTCGGCAATGACGGAGATACCTGGAGGAGCGTGATTGGGAGGAACGGCCTCCCCGATCTGAACCCGAGTGGTGTTCTATTATTAGACTTCTGTGCTAGTCACGGTCTGACTATAATGAACACCATGTTCGAACACAAGGATGCTCATAAGTGTATGTGGTACCAGAGCACCCTAGGTCGAAGGTCAATTATCGATCTGATCTTCGACCGTTTTTCTTGGACACTCGGGTGAAGAGAGGGGCAGAGCTGTCAACTGATCACCACCTGGTGGTGAGTTGGTTTTGGTGGCAGGGGAAATCCCTGGACAGACCTGGTAAGCCCAAACGAGTAGTGCAGGTAAGCTGGGAACGTCTGGGGGAGGCCCCTGTGCGAGAAGCCTTCAACTCCCACCTCCGAAGGAGCTTCTCTAGCATCCCTGTGGAGGCTGGGGATATCGAACCTGAATGGACGATGTTCAAAGCTTCCATTGTTGAAGCTGCAGCTGTGTCCTGCGGCCATAGGGTCTCAGGTGCCTCAAGGGGCGGCAACCCTCGGACACCGTGGTGGACACCGGTGGTCAGGGAAGCCGTCCGACTGAAGAAGGAGTCCTTCAGGGACATGTTGTCCCGGGGGATTCCTGAGGCAGTTTTGAGGTACCGACGGGCCTGAAGGGCGGCAGCCGCAGCTGTGGCAGAGGCAAAGCAGCGGGTGTGGGAGGAGTTCGGCAAGGCCATGGAGAAGGACTTTCGGGCGGCGCCAAAGCGCTTCTGGAAAACTGTCCGCCACCTCAGGAGGGGGAAACGGGGAACCATCCAAGCTGTGTACAGCGGGGATGGGACCTTGTTTTTTTGTTCATGGTGTATTTATTGAAAGTTTTTTCTTTTTACACATAATAGAAGAAATAAGAAAAAGGCCATGAGGGACAGTTTAGAACAACAATACATACATATAAGCAGAAAAGGCAAAATAAGTAATAAATAAATTAATAAAATAAATAAAATTAAAATATATATACATATATATATATATATATATATATATATATATATAAATGCATATATACACACATATATATAATAATAAAAATAGATAAATAATGATAATATAATAAAGAAAAAAAATGGTAAAAAGGAAAATAAAAGAAAATAAATAAATAAACAAGGGGGGGTCTCACATATATACATCTAAGCACATACAAGAGCAGATACGTGAGGGAGTTCACAGTCACAGGTCACAGAGTAGATGTACAGTAAACTTACAGTGTGTCTGGAGGTAGTAAGTCAAGACCCTCTACATGTAGAAGGAACGGCTGCCACAATTCATTAAATTTAGATACAGAACCTCTCTTTAAGTGTCGAATCTTTTCGAGTTTTGAAAACGTTAGTATGTCCCTGATCCACAAAGAATGTGATGGTGGGTATTGCGATTTCCAGTTTCTCAAAATTAGACGCCTAGTGATCAAACAGAGAAAAGCAAGAAAATCAGATTGGGTTTTGATAATTTAGTGGGATCTGATAAGACACCGAGTAGGGCCATGAGCGGACATGGTTCCAGGGTTTTTTGAAATACATCAGAAAGAGTAGAGAATATAGAAACCCAGTATGCATGTAAAGATGTCCAAAACATATGAATAAGAGTACCATGATGTTGTCGACATTTATCACACAATGGGTCGACGTTGCGATAAATACGGGACAGTCTAGGCTTGGTCCAATATATGCAATGTATAAGCTTGCATTGAATAACCCCATGCCTGGCACATATAGAAGATGAGTGGACGCACGAGAGGATGGATTCCCATAAGCCTGACAAATCTACATTCAGATCCTGGGACCAGGGAGCAAAGAGAGAGAATTGCATTATAGAGAGAAGATATTAACCCCTTCATTGCCGTGGGAGCCCTGAGGATTGTATCAATTGGTGTATCTGCTGGAGCATGAGGAAAATCTTGATACCTTTTTCTATAAAAGTCTCTTACTTGAAGATATCTAAACAGGTGAGAATTTGGTAGATGGAATCTCTCGGCCAATTGTTGAAATGAAGCAAAGACACCTTCAACAAACAAGTTCCTGATTGTATGCATGCCATTCTGAAACCACAACTCAAAGGCTTTGTCCTGCATTGAAGGAGGAAACATAGGGTTTTTACAAATTGGCATGCATAGTGGTGGCATCTGAGCTCCAATAGATTTACAAAATTGGCGCCATATACGCAGAGTAGAGTTCACAAGCATATTGCTGCCAGTTTTGAGCCTGACAGAAACAGGGACGGAAGCAACAAGTGCAGAGAGACAGGCTGGAGCACAAGATGACGACTCCATCAGACGCCAGGCTGGGGAATCATCATCCACTCGCATCCAGTGCAGGATTGGTTGCATGTTAGCGGCCCAATAATAATATAAAAAGTTGGGTAGTGCCATACCACCATCTCGTTTTGGTTTCTGTAGAACATTTTTACGTAGTCTGGGAACCTTTCTGTCCCATACAAACTCCAACACAGCTGTGTCTGATTTGCGGAAGAATGTCTTTGGGATAAATACAGGAATATACTGGAAAAAATAAAGACATTTGGGAAGCACTGTCATCTTAACTGAATTGATTCTACCTGCCAGAGATAAAGGCAATGACAACCAACAGCGAAGACAATCCTTTACACGAGTGAATAAAATTTCAAAGTTAGATTTAAAGAGGTTGTTAAATTTATCAGTAACCGCTACCCCTAGATATGTAAAACCTTTCTTTGACACTTTAAAGGGAAGTGTTGAAAGCAGCTTTGTTGTTGCAGCTTTATTAACAGGAAAGACCTCACTTTTGTCAAAGTTGAGTTTGTACCCAGAGATCTTTCCGAAACACTCTAATGTCTTTAGTATATGTGGGACAGACTCAGTTGGCTTGGAAATGAATAAAAGGAGATCATCAGCGTATAGAGATACTTTCTGAACAGTTCCATATCTAGTAATTCCTTTAAACCCTGGGAGATTACGCAAAGCAATGGCCAGTGGTTCGATAGCCGCAGCGAACAAAAGAGGAGAAAGAGGACACCCCTGTATAGTCCCTCTGTGAAGAGGGAAGTAGGCAGAGATGTCATTGTTAGTGCGAACTGAGGATAAAGGTGATGAATATAGGAGCCGTGTCCAAGATAAAAAGCCCAGGCCAAATCCAAATCTAGAGAGGGTGGTGAAAAGACATTCCCACTCAACCCTATCGAAGGCTTTCTCGGCGTCCAGGGAGACCACTACCTCTGGACACCGAGAAACCTTATTGTCATAGATAATGTTGAAGAGACGCCTGACATTGAAGAAAGAATGCCGGTTTTTAATGAGCCCAGTTTGGTCAGAGTGTATGATTGATGGAAGGACAGATTCTAATCTAAGTGCAAGAACTTTGGCGAGCACCTTGACATCAGCATTTAACAATGAAATAGGGCGGTAGGATGAGCAATGGAGTGGGTCTTTATTTTTTTTTAATATTAATGAGATAGAAGCTTGCCGAAGAGAAGGAGGGAGAATACCAGATATTAAAGACTCATTGAGCATATTCAGCAACAAAGGGGCAATTTTTGTAGAGAATTTCTTAAAAAACTCTATGGGGAGGCCGTCTGGACCTGGGCTTTTCCCGGATTGCATAGAGCTAATTGCCTTGATAAGTTCATCTGCAGTGAGCGCTTTATCCAGGGTTTCCTTTTGGTTTGTAGAAATTTGGGGTATATTTATTTGGTTGAAAAACAAATCAAATGTTTGTGGGTCATTATTCCGCTCAGATTCATATAGTGAACTAAAGAAGTCTCTAAAATGGCTATTAATTTCCTGGGGGTCTGTAGTCACGCCGGATGGCGTGGCTAGTTTAGAAATAAGGTTGTTTGTGCTCACTTGTCTTAGCTGGTAAGCTAATAGCTTAGAGGGTCTTCCCCAGATTCATATACTGTGTGCCTTAGCTGTAATAGCTTAGATTCTGCTTGTGTTGTTGCTAAAGTGTCAAATTCAGATTTGAGAATAAGAAGCTTTTTATATAAATCTGAAGATGGGGAAGAGGCATATTCATCCTCCAACTCTGTTATTGAAGCAAGTAATTGAGACTGGCGCACCCTATGCTGCCTACTCTGAGATCCAGAAAAAGCTATAATTTGGCCCCTAATGTAAGCCTTGAAGGTCTCCCAAACCAATGAAGCAGATACCCCTGGGGTGACATTAGTGCTTACAAAGAGATCTATTTCAGATGCTATATGATTGGTAAATGCTTCATCTGAGAGTAGCAACGGGTTGAAACGCCATGGACAACGAGAATTTGGCTTATCTGGGAAGGAGAGCTCAAGGGTCACAGGGGCGTGGTCTGAAATAACGATAGACCCCATACTCTCCCATAAAAGCTTTAATTACCTTGGACGAGTTTGAATTACGCACAGGCGTCTTGGAGGATCGATCTAGAGTTGGGTCCAAGCAGCAGTTGAAATCCCCACCTAGTATCAGATAATGGGATTCAAGGTCGGGAATTGCTGAAAACAATTTACGAAAAAAGCCATCATCATCCCAGTTAGGCCCATATATATTAGCAAGAACTAGTGGTGTATGATATAGTTTACCTGAAACGAAAATATAACGCCCATTTGGGTCTGCCATAGTGTGGGATACTTTAAATGGAATGGCCTTATGAATTATTATGGACGCTCCTCTTGATTTGCATGTAAAGGTGGAGTGGTATGCCTGTCCAACCCAACTCCTTCTCAATTTGTTGTGGTCAGAGGGTCTAAAATGCGTTTCTTGCAGAAAAGCTACCATTGCGTTTAAGCTTCGCAGATGATTTAGGACTTTGTTGATTTTGACTGCTGAATTTAACCCTTTGACATTCCAGCTCACAAAAGAAAGTGACCCTGCTCTGCTCGAGCTGCTATTTGACCTACTCATAAACTAAAGATTGAGATGATATACTGTGTAACACCCTAAGGGCATGCCAGCTCTGTACATAGATAGATGGAGACCATGGGGACGGAGGAGGGGAGAAGAAAGAAAAAAATAAATAAATAAAATAAAACAAAAACAAACAAACCACAACACAAAACAACAGCTCCAAAACGAGCTGCGCTCAAGAGCACCAACGTACCTTCCAGAAACTCCTTGAAGAGAAGCATTTTTCAGTTGCTTCAAACTGGACCATGTGATATAAATGGCAAACTTAACAACACAAGAACACTTGAAATTGTAAATGTCATTCAAACTACCCTTGACTAAGGGTACAGCAGCAGGCTGTACAACAGAGAAGAATACAATATAGAAGGGAATGGGAGGGAGAGCAGGTTGAGACAGTAATGAGAACATATTATCAATGTCCCCTCTTCCCTTACGCTTATCTTAACACATATTTATGAATTTATAAAGTTGACTTATCAAAAACACACACGGTAGTATAGAGTAAAGATGTTGAATCGTGAAACTGGATGTAGAAAACATAACAGAAGCCAGAGACCACCAAAACTCTCCCTTTTCATTCATGACTTAGCAGTAAGCCAACCACCGCTTTCAATATACAGGCTATGACAGTAGCGTATGCGGCGTAATGTTACCTACGAGGGGAGAGTCCGCGTCTACACAGTCCACCGGTGACGCACCGTTACCGGGGGCGGCAGAGTCATCTGGAGATTTTGAGTGAAGCCGAACAAAACGTTCAGCTGCAGCCGGATCCTCAAAGCGGTGTCGCTCCCCATTTAGCAGGGTTATCCTCAGATGGCCGGGTTGAAAATATCCATAGTCCTTAAATGCGGCGTTGCCACGCATGAGCCGCTTGACTCCTGGGAAGGCTTCACGCTTTTTCATCTGGGTGGCCGTGAGGTCTGGGAAGATGTGCACTCTTTTCCCCTCATGTTGTAGGCCGTCGCCGAGTGCCATAGCTGAATGAATGATAGCGACCCTGTCTCTGTAGTAGTGCAGCCTGATGATTATGGGCCGTGGAGCCTCTCCGGTTTTCGGCTTAGGACGCAGCGATCTGTGTGCCCGGTCAATCACCGGCAGAGAGTCCAGGTGCAAGGTCTCATGTAGCCACTTAGCCATAGAGGTAGCGGGCTGACTCCCCTCGATGTCCTCTCTCAGGCCAACCACTCTCACATTATTCCGTCTGGACCCGCTTTCCAGATCTTCACACTTAGCTTTCAGAGAAGACACCTCCTGGCTCAGGTCAATAACAGTCGTCTGCAAATCTCTGACAGAATCCCCACAGAAAGTGGCGGTGTTTTCGAGGTCAGGTAGCCGAGTTGCGTGAGAGTCCGCTGTAGCACGAAGAGCATTAGTGGCGGAGGCTAGCTCAGCTCGAACAGATGATATTTCGCTTCTTAGGGATCCTGCCACCGAGTCGATTTTCCCAAATAGATCGTCCTTCAATGAGTTTAGGTGGTCGGTAAAGGTTGCTACGCCCAGTGGGGTATCCATCTTAACGAAATGCTGGTCGAGTGTAGGTTGGTCCCCGTCATGGCCGCCTTTAGCTCGAGTGTTCGGCATGGTTGCAGACGTAGGATACAGTGTCGGGAGAATATTTGTGGATGGCTTAGGCTAAATATAAAAACTATTTAACTATACTGACACTAATTATGCAGTGTTCGTTGTAAAATATCAGTCTATGTCTCACATGTCCGCGGGGCTGACTTCACTCACGTCTGAACAGCTCCATGACCGGAACCCGGAAGCCGGGGATGGGACCTTGTTGACTTCGACTGAGGAGGTTATAGGGCGGTGGAAGGAGTACTTTGGTGACCTCCTGAATCCCACTCAGCCACCCTCTGTAATGGAGACAGACCTGGAGGATGATGGGGTATCGTCGCCGATTTCCCTGGGTGAAGTCACTGTGGTAGTCAAACAACTCCACAGTGGCAAAGCCCCAGGGATCGATGAGATACCACCAGAAATGCTGAAGGCTCTGGGTGTTGAGGGGCTGTCTTGGTTGACACGCCTCTTCAACATTGCGTGGGGGTCGGGGTCGGTGCCGAAGGAGTGGCAAACAGGTGTGGTGGTCCCTCTCTTTAAGAAAGGGGACCAGAGGGTGTGTGCCAATTACAGAGGTATCACACTACTCAGCCTGCCTGGGAAAGTCTACTCCAAGGTGCTGGAAAGGAGGGTCCGGCCGATTGTCGAACCTCAGATTGAAGAGGAACAATGCGGATTCCGTCCAGGTCGTGGAACAACGGACCAGCTCTTTAGTCTGGCAGGGGTCTTGGAGGGGGCCTGGGAGTACAATCTCCCAGTCCACATGTGTTTTGTGGATCTGGAGAAGGCGTACGACCGGGTCCCCCGAGATGTTCTGTGGGAGGTCCTGCGGGAGTATGGGGTGAAGGGGTCCCTTCTCAGGGCCATTCAATCCCTATATTCTCAAAGCGAGAGCTGTGTGCGTATACTCGGAAGTAAGTCGGACTTGTTCCAAGTGGGTGTTGGCCTCCGCCAGGGCTGTGCTTTGTCCCCAATCCTGTTTGTGATTTACATGGACAGGATTTCGAGGCGCAGTCGTGGTATGGAGGGGTTACGGGTCGGTGACCTTAAGATCGCATCACTGCTTTTTGCGGATGTTGTGGTCTTGATGGCATCATCGGCTGTAGATCTACAACGCTCATTGGATCAGTTCGCAGCTGAGTGTGAAGCGGCAGGGATGAGGATCAGCACCTCTAAATCTGAGGCCATGGTTCTCAGTAGGAAACCGGTGGATTGCCTACTCCAGGTGGGGAATGTGTCCTTGCCCCAAGTGAAGGAGTTCAAGTACCTCAGGGTTTTGTTCACGGGTGAGGGGATGATGGGGCGTGAGATTGACAGGAGAGTCGGAGCAGCGGGTGCGGTGTTGCATGCGCTTCACCGCACGGTTGTGACGAAAAGGGAGCTGAGCCGAAAGGCTAAGCTCTCGATCTACCGGTCAATCTTCGTCCCTACCCTCACCTATGGTCATGAGCGATGGGTCATGACCGAAAGAATGAGATTGCAGGTACAAGCGGCTGAAATGGGTTTTCTTCGCAGGGTGGCTGGGGTCTCCCTTAGAGATAGGGTGAGAAGCTCAGCCATCCGGGAGGGACTCGGAGTACAGCCGCTGCTCCTCTGCGTGGAAAGGAGCCAGTTGAGGTGGTTCGGGCATCTGATGAGGATGCCACCAGGGCGCCTTCCTATGGAGGTGTTCCTGGCACGGAGACCTAGGGGTAGACCCAGGAACAGGTGGAGGGATTATATCTCTTCTCTGGCCTGGGAGTTAGCCAATGTGGCCGGGGAAAGGGATGTCTGGGACTCGCTACTGAAGCTGCTGCCCCCGCGACCCGATTCTGGATAAGCGGTTGACAATGGATGGATGGATGGAACATTGGAAAAAAGAAGTGTGTTGTTGCAATTGAGTGGACAGGATAGTTTTTTGTTTTTGTTTTTGTAGAACTGTTAAACCTCAATCCCACCAGCATGTCCAGATCCACACTAGAGGAAAGATATCCTGGAACGTGTATACAAATATTCCTGGCAGCTACAAAGACCTCCCAAAGCATTCTTACTGGAAACATCACAAACTGGCATGGTTCATCATGACCCAGGACACGAAGGCCCTACAGCGGGTGATTAAAACCACCAGAACAACTCAGGTACCATCTACATCTTTAGACACTCTCTGTCCCCTCACCTGCAGACCAGCATGATCAGGACATCTCATACGACATCCTGCCATTCCTCACCACCCTGATCAACTCCTCCCTCACTTCAGGCCTTATTCCAACTTCTTTCAAGGCAGCTAGGGTAAAGCCACTCCTAAAGAAACCTACCCTAGACTCAGCTGACATCTGCAACTACAGACCAGTATCCCTTCTCTCATTCCTCTCTAAAACCCTGGAAAGCACCGTCTACAACCAACTGTACTCCTGTCTTTCACAAAACGACCTCCTTTACCCTAATCAGTCAAAATTCAGGACTGCTCACTCCACTGAGCCCTGTCCTGCTCATCAGCAGCATCTGACTGTTTATGTTACACTCAAGTTCTTTACTTTCATATGCACAACAATTACGTTAACGCAGTCACTGGCCGTGATACTCTTTCATTGTATTCCAATCAATCAATCAGTCAGTCAGTCAGTGATACAGATGTTCTGCCCTGCAAAGTTGAAGCGCAATTAATTGCAATTTTAGTGAAAAGTGATTTATGACTTCAACTTTAAAAATCTGATTTATCTTGCAATAAATTGTGTGGGTTCAGTTTTGCCCCATCTTGCCTTTGCACTACCTGTATACTCTATCTATTCATGGTAAAACAAAAGCCTAATGCAGCACCTCTATTTTCAGAATCATAGGTCAAATAATTGGTCATGATTTTTAATCCGTGAACATTACAGAATAAAAGAGAATACATATTTAATAAGAACATAACTGTTGTTCTAACTATAAGGGCCATTACTACATTGGAGGCAGTAGCGTAACATCATGGTGATAGGCCCTGGTGCAAATGTTTTTTTTGTGCCCCTAAACACAGGCGCGCTTGCACACATGCACGCGTGCGCACACACACACACGCGCTTGGACTCACGCAGAGCCACTCGAGAGAACTGCTAGTGCAGGGGTGGACTGGCCCCTGCATTAGCGGGATTTTTCCCGGTGGGCCGATCAATAATGGGCTGATGGACGGCCGTTTTTTATTAGGGCCAGAGCAGGGAACCTGCAAGGACCCTATTGTAATTGAAATGATTTTTATTATTAGGGACCGAGCAGGGAACCTGCAAGGACCCTATTATAATCGTAATGATTACTAGGGCCCGAGCAGGGAACCTGCAAGGACCCTATTGTAATTGAAATGATTATTATCAGGGCCCAAGCAGGGAACCTGCAAGGACCCTATTGTTTTTCAAATGATTAATAGGGCCCGAGCAGGGAACCTGCAAGGACCCTATTGTTTTTCAAATGATTATTAGGGCCCGAGCAGGGAACCTGCAAGGACCCTATTGTTTTTCAAATGATTATTAGGGTCCGAGCAGGGAACCTGCAAGGACCCTATTGTAATTGAAATGATTTTTATTATCAGGGCCCGAGCAGGGAACCTGCAAGGACCCTATTGTTTTTCAAATGATTATTAGGGCCCTAGCAGGGAACCTGCAAGGACCCTATTGTTTTTCAAAGGATTACTATTTTTCTTCTCACAAAATGATCGCATTTTTCACTGCCTGAACATACCCCAAAAACTCACCAAACTTGGAATATAAGTCACACTTGGCAAAATTTTTTATAATCTACTGTCGTCCTGAATTTCCACCACTAGGTGGCGCTGTTATTAAGGAAAGCGCGTTTTGGCTTATAACTCCCATATACTTTGTGGCATATTCAAAAACCTTATATCCACACGAATTGTGCTGAATCTCGTGGTTAGGCCACGCCCATTTCCGCCTACCGTTTTTTTTCGCTACGTCGCAAAATGTCGAAAACCTACTTTTTCGAACTCCTCCCAGGCGATTTCACCGATTTGCACGAAACTTGGCACACAGCATCTGTGGACCCTCCTGACAAAAAGTTATTAAAAGAATTTTGATAGGCCACACAATACTCAAGTTATTAAATAACAACTTCCTGCAGATTTGGTTACAAACAGGAAGTGTTGCATATCTCCACATTGGTGTGGTCTAATGACATGAAACTCAGTATACTACTTCCCCATGAGCCCCTGAGGCCCTGTGCAAAATTTTAGGCGATGACCACAAGGTGGCGCTCTTTAAATTGATGTATTTTATATCTCCACAACGGTTCATCGGATTAAGACGAAACTTGGTACATTTATTGTCAGTGCCCTCTTGAGGACAGCTGACGAAGGGTTTACCAATCCGCCACTAGGTGGCGCTCTGGTGCCAGTTTAATTGTATATTTGGCCCTTAGCCCACACCATAAAACTTATGGAAATGAAATTCATAGAGGTGCTATAGAATGGCCCCTGTGACTCACTCACCGAAAATGACCACCAAGTGGCGCTATTTTCAATGCAAAAGCGTTTTTGGCTCATAACTCCCACTTAATATGTTGCATATTATTAAACCTCATCCCTATGTGTTCCCTGAATGCAGCTGAATTGCTTGGTGTAGGCCACGCCCACTTCCGCGCTAACTTTCCATTTGCAAAATCGCGACAAATGAAAAACCTACTTTTTCGAACTCCTCCTAGGCAATTTGAGTGATTTGCACCAAACTTTGCGTGAAGCATCTGTGGACCCTCATGACAAAAATTTGTCAAAAGAATTTTGATAGTCCATAAAACGCCTTAGATATAAAATGACAAATTCCTGCATATTGTGTTGAAAACAGTCAATCTTGCATATCTTTACAAAATACTGTCCGATTATCACATAAATGTTCATGATTGTGTGGTATCGCCTAATGATGGTCTGTGTAAAATTTGGTGCAAATCGGCCAATAGATGGTGCTCTGGTAGCAGTGTATTTATTGTGAATGAAAAGTAAATGGGGAAATCTTCAAATCCTCTTCAAAACTCATCGACTTTCAACCTCTCCTTGTCCCTCATGCTTTGAGCTAGAGACACCATTCCAACTTTTAAAGAGTCAGAAGACTTTGAACTGTTGGGCATGTATTCAGTTTTTAAAAATCTTTTACGATTTTCAAATCATCACAGTTTTAATTTTAAGGATTTTTAGGCCATTTTCTCATTTTATAATGGGTGTGTATTGCGTGAGCTACAGTGTGTGACATCATCGCAAGAATGGAGAGCAGCTGGAAGAACTGGAGAAAAAATTCTCTTCAGCTTGATTTAGATCCCAAACCTTTTACTCAACATAGACAATGTATACAAACAAATGGAGGAAATCTTGTTGGCTTTCAGCCGATGGTCTCATTTAAGATGTGCGGCTTACAGTTTTGGATGTGGAAGCCCTGGAGCGACAACAACCAAAGCAGCTGCCCTATAAGCCTCAATGTTAGTTTTGAGCCTAAATTTCTGAAGGAGAGCTGACGGTACCTGATTTGTCTCTCGCATTTCTGCCGCAGGGGTTTGGGAGGCGTTTTCCCATTCATTCCTATGGGGACCTCTTCATCTTTGTCTCTGTTACTTCTCCAGCGTGTGTATCTGAAGAATGCGTGTGTAGTGTGTGAGCTACAGTGTGTGACATCATCTTTAGAGTAGGGAGCAGCTGGAAAATCTGGAGAAAGGAATTCTCTTCAGCTGGATTCGGATCCTGCATCTTTCATTTTACATAGACGATGCAGCCATTTTAAGCTCTTTCTGCCTTAAACTTTCCACCTTTTCAGTCTTTTTTCACCTTTTTAAGCTCTTTCTGCCTTAAACTTTCCACCTTTTCAATCTTTTTTCACGTTTTTAAACTCTTTCATCCCTCTTACTCTACAGCTTTTTAACCTTTTCAGATATTCATCTTTCTGCCTTTTCAACTCCTTCAAACATTCCGCTTTATGTTCAGCTATGAAAATGTTTAACTTTTGAAACTCTTTCAGCCCTATTCAACTTTTCTGTATTTTCATCTTTTTAAAAATATTCCTCTTTCTGCCTTTTCAGCTTCTTTATACATTCAGCTTCATGTTCAGCTACAGAAACTGTTCAGCTATCAATATGTTCAACTTTTTAGCAGGCCACCAAATTATAAAGGACCGGCTTCCTCGGCGGAAGGTGTTGCGTGATTTGGTATGGTACGGTACGATAACTCTCCTGGCCGGGGAGAGAGACACGCATTGCCTCGGCCAACAGTGCTCAGCTGCAGACACAGCAGAGAGGTGACGAGACGCGACTCATCATGACTGACAGGCCCCTCAGCGTTACCCTACCAACCCGCCCCCAGATATTTCATTCACAGAAACAGGGCCTGTGGCAATTCTGGACAGCTGTGTTTTTTTTTCTCTTTATCTTCCTTCATGGGCCTCTGACGGCGTCTGGGCCCCGGTGCAGCTGCACCGCTTGCACCGCCGATACTTACGCCACTGATTGGAGGACATTTTATGTCCCACCCATGAAATTTCGAATAATAAATAATAAATACAATAAATAAAATAATAAAAATACAAAATAATGCAGTTGTTGTGTAACTTTTACTTTTACTTAAAACTCTAAATAAAATGGGTGAAAAAATAATTTGAAAAATACCAAATAAGTCTGGAATAAAGTCGATCCCGAGTGCAACCTAACAAGCAGGAGAGTAATGGCGGACCTCCTACCAGTTAGGTTGCACTCGGGTATCGACACTTTTGTCTGCCATGACGGCAGTGCGCCTATGGTGAATTGTTGAAAAACCTTCTGTTTAGTAAACTCTGCGTACACAAACAATGTTCTCAATGCTCGTGTTCATGTGTAGAGACCCTGGTGATACTACGAACAAAGTTTCTTGTTGTCTTGAGCCTTCTTAGTGTTTTAAAAACGATTTTAAGGCTAGTGTAAAGTGCCCCTGCACCCCACTGAAAATTAGCTTGCCCGAAAACGAAACGTGTGCTTGAGTTGTTCAGTGTTTGAGGTTCCTCATTACATCCTCTACCCAAAGTTGCTGGGAAGGTGGTGAAGTTCTTCTTTCATCTGACCAGGATGAGTTGGCATGCAAGAAGGTTATTCTGCCGTCTTGTGGGGCCAACCCAAAGCAGCTGTAAACAATTACCAGAAGATTCTGCCTCAAGATGTTGTAAAGCTTTATTCACATAGAACAGTATTGTTGTAAAAACCCTTTTTCATATCTCAAAATAATCTGGGGTCCTTCACAGTACCAGCATTAAAATAGAAAAATTACAGAATTCTGCTTTGAATTCATTTGTATTAGCTTTGATTTCAGTAAGAGTTGTTTTAAAGTGCTATCCGTCTGCTTAGACAGATGACCTAAAGTGGCAGAACAGAATACACGTTTATGATCTGATAGAACTACGGAGTTAAACTTAAAGGTTGAATATGCAATATGCTTATTAAAAGCTATATTTTTTCAAAAATAATACATCCACGGGGCGTTTAGAGGGGCGCAGATTAAAAGTAATGCGTTTCCTTGAAAAATTATATTTAGTCTGAAATAAATAATTTAAGAAATTTTGACGGGTTCGAAAATGACTTCCTGTTTACATGTACCAGCCAAAAAGCGGCCGGCATTGCGGGCAGGGCCGTAACTACCACTGAGGACACCGAGGTCATGTCCTCGGTATTTTTTCTCAGTGGGGAAAAAAAAGAAGGTGATAACTGCCGACAAATAACTTTATTTTGTACGGAAACCACTTGCTCCTCTGTCTGATCATCACCTTGGGTTACAGAGTGGATTATCCTGTCGTAAATATACCATCTTTGGTCATTGCACTGATTTGTGGGTAGGCTACCTCAGCGGGAAGAGGAAAATCTTTTAAAAAATCACTGTCTCTGCTCAAGCCCAGACAGCTGCATTTGGCAACCGTAAGCGTATATACACAATAACGGATTAAAAACTCTTGTTACACCATTCCTGTTCGGCTCCCGGACCGTGGTCAGGAAGCACACAGGGAGATGTTTCCTCCAGGGCCGAAGTTTATGATTTCCTTCGGGGTGAACCCCTTTCACGTATGTCGTTGGTCGGTAAATAATGCCAGGGAGCTTTGCTGTCCTTTGAGGAGCCGTCACGTTTATTCTCAGCTAACTGCAGCATATACTGTACATTTTATTCCTGTCGTTACTGCCGCTACTCCTTTTTCTCTCATTCATTCACTGTCTGCCGTACACACGCTCCCTCACTTGTCGCTCACCCACTCATACCTCACGCACACCTGACGCACTGCCCTATTCATGAAAGAGCTACGCCACTCTAACAACACTGTTAAAAGAACCTCTGGACAAGCTGTACTTCAGCGGTAAGGATTTGTGGTCCGAAGTATTCTCAACTTCATAAGATAGACAGCAAAATTGGTAACTGGAATAAACTGGCCAGGTTGCTTGTATTTTAATAAACGATTTCAAACTTTAAAACACGGTGTCCGTTGATGTAAATACAAAGCAGGCCGACAAGCTCACGTGAGTGATCCGAAGCACCAGTTATTACATGTAACTTTTTAATTTAACTGCGACTTCACGCCATCCAAGTTAGTGATCAACCATCACAAGTGATAACTTAACTAATGTTAACTGCCTACTAATGGTCGTTTCTGAGGTAGTTATACTGCTGTCTTGAAAAGAGCCCCTCTTTTGGGTGGCCATTGAAAGCAGAGGGAAGATAAATCATGTTGACTGATGTTAGCTCGCTAATTCATAATCCATGCTTGCTCATTTTTTGAAGTTATGCTGTTCTTTGACTGTATCTTATACTGCTGCTGCTACTACTTCAATGATTTCTGTACCTACTAGATGTTTTAATAGCCTGTACTAATTATAGGCTATTAAACATACTTTTAAACATAATTTTAAACATACTCGTCAAGACTTTGGCAAGCAAACAGAGTGTCTTCTGGAACTCCAAAACTAGTTTTTATAATGTTAATCCTAACAAAGGCAAGGCCAGTAATACAATGTTACCCATCGCTGTTAAAGTTACTTTATCAACTCAGCTGAGTTGTTGTGTGTTTACTTTCTTCAGACATGATGAAGAGAGCACAACAAACCCTGTTTCCCTTTGGGAAGAAGATAGTAAGGCAAGAAGGGGACGAGAGGGGGAGAAAAGGAAAGAAAGGTGAATGAGAAGACCATGGTGCTGCCCCAGGATAGGATTATCAATGTCCCATACACACTGATGTTAAACAAACAATAATATCCTCTGATCTAATTCAATCATAATCATAACTAGAAACATTTGCATTTCCTACGAAAATACAGTGTGAATGCTGAAGACTCAAGCGAAATCTGCTGAACGTACTGCAGGAAATGCATAAAACTATAAGGCTGAATGGTCTGGATTTTGCAGAAAAAGCAGAATTTTCCAATAGCTGGTAAGGCGGAAAGGCTTAAATTCAATAGGATTAATGGGCTAACAAAGTTTAACATTTTGATAGCTGAACAGTTTCTCTAGCTAAACATGAAGTTGTATGTTTGAAGGAGTTGAAAAGGCAGAAACATGAATATCTAAAGACGCTAAAAAGCTGTAGAGTAAGAGGGCTGAAAGAGCTTAAAAAGGTGAAAGAAGGCAAAAAAGGTGAAAAGTTAAAGGCTGATGAGGACCAAAAAGGTGAAAAAGGATGAAAAGCTGTAGAGTCAGAGGGCTGGAAGAGGTTAAAAAGGTGAACACATATGAAAAGCTGTAAAGTAAGAGGGCTGGAAGAGGTTAAAAAGGTGAATAAAGGATGAAAAGCTGTAGAGTAAGAGGGCTGGAAGAGGTTAAAAAGGTGAAAACATGTGAAAAGCTGTAGAGTAAGAGGGATGGGAGAGGTTTAAAGGGGAAAAAAATTTGACAGTTGTAGAGTAAGAGGGCTGGAAGAGGTTAAAAAGGTGAAAAAACAATAAAAAGGTAAAAAAGTTCAAGGGTGAAAGAGATCAAACAGGTGAGAAAAGGATTAAAAGGTAAAAAGATGTCGAGTAAGAGGGTTGGAAGAGGTTAAAAAGGTAAAAAGAATATGAAAATCTGTAGAGTAAGAGGGCTGGAAGGGGTTAAAATGATAATCACATATGAAAATCTGTATAGTCAGAGGGCTGAAAGAGGTTAAAATGGTGATAAAATATGAACAGCTGTAGAGTAAGAGGGCTGGAAGAGGGTAAAAAGGTGAAAACATATGAAAAGCTGTAGAGTAAGAGAGTTGGAAGAGGTTAAAAAGGTGAAAAGAACATGAAAATCTGTAGATTAAGAGGGCTGGAAGAGGTTAAAAAGGTGAATAAAGGATGACAAGCAGTAGAGTAAGAGGCCTGGAAGAGGTTAAAAGGTGAAAACATATGAACAGCTGTAGAGTAAGAGGGCGGAATGAGCTTAAAAAGGTGAAAAAAGACTGAAAAGGCCAAAAAGTTGTAGAGTAAGAGGGCAGAAAGAGGTTAAAAAGGTGAAAAAAAGCTGACATGTGAGAAGTTAAAGGCAGAAAGATCTTCAAATGGCTGCAGACATGCTGCAGTAGGAGCAGAGACACAGACGAAAATGTCCCCATAAGGAATGAATGGGAAAGTGCCTCCCAAACTCTTGCGATTCTTGAGAAAACTGTTATAGTTATCGCCAAAACATGCTATATGTTGAGTAACAGGAGACATTGCTGAACGCACTCATGTTATTTTTATTTCTGTAGAGTGCATAATGAGGGCACAGGAGCGAGTGACAAAACATGTACCGTCTGCGATCCTCCATAAATTTTGGCTCAAAATTAACATTGCGGCTTATGGGGAACTTTCAGGAGTGCATGTCGCTCCTGGGCTTCTAAATCCAAAACTCTAAGTCCTACAGCTGAAATGAGATCATTAGCTGAAAGCCAACAAGATTTCCTACATTTATATGCCTATATTGTCTATGTCAAGTACAAGATGTGGGATCCAAATCAAGCTGAAGAAAAAAAAATCCTGTTTTCGGAGCTGCTCCTCACTCTGGGGTGCGGCAGTTGATGATGTCACGCACTCTAGCTCACGCAATACACACCCATTATAAACTCAGAAGACGGGCTTAAAATCCTTAAAACTAAAACTGCGACCATTTCAAAACCGTACAAGATTTTTAGGAACTGAATACAAGGTCAATAGTTCAAGGTTTTGTGATTCATTTAAAGTTTGAATGGTGTCTCTCGCTCAACGTATGAGGGACAAGAAGAGGTTGAAAGTCGATGAGTTTTGAAGAGGATTTGAAGCTTTTCCCATTTGATTCAATGTTAAATTATTTTCGGAAAAAGCTGAATAGCTGAAAAAGTTGAAAAGTTGAAAAGTTGAAAAGAAGAGGGTTGAAAGAGCTGGAAAAGCTGAACATTTGAATATTTGAATGGTTTGAATAGCTGAACGTATGCTGAAGTTATAGCAGAATGAAATTTGAAAAAATCCCCATAAGGATGAATGGGAAAAATTTTGCATTAAAAGCTTAATATTTCCAAAAGTATAAAAGATTGAAATGAGAAAAATACAAGCAGTAATGTCCTTAAAAAGCTGAACATTTTGATATTTGAATGGTTTGAATAGCTCAAGATTTGAAGAAGGAGAAGAGTGCTGCAAAACGTACGGAAGCTGGAATAATAATAACTTTAATAAACACCAGAAGAACAATAGTGTGAATGCTTGCAGCATTCACACTAATAAGAAGAGGGTCGAGGAATAACAATAGTGGGCTGTGCTCCGCACAGCCCACTATGGACACCTATAGCTCTGCTATAGAGGTGTCCATAGTGGGCTGGCGAGCACAGCCCACTAACTAGACAATTCCCCGCCGGGAAATCGCGAGAGTGGGCTGTGCGCTTTGCCCCGTGACGAAAAAGCAAACATGGCATCAGCAAAGTTTCCTCACCATCAAGCGGGAAAGGCCTTAAGGAACACACACATCAAGTTTTGTGGTCCTAGATTCAGAAATGTGGAAATGACAGCAAGTTAAAAAAGGGTGCAGTTTTGAAATTTCTCCTACCGATTTACATTGGAGTAAATGGAGCATTTGAGAGCTACTCTTGTCGGTTAGCGGTCGATAATTCAAAAACCGTAAATCCTACCGATAAAGTAGACACATTGGAAGAAAGAAGACAAGTGTGGCTACAACTCTGGAAAATATCACTGTTTTTGAGCCTAATTTGTGGCCAGGATTGTCACGGAAGGAGAAAATTTCTGAGCAAATTTTTGAGGTTCTCTCACTCTGTCAGTTGGCCCTCTCCACTCTGCTGCACGAACATTCCGCCATACACAATCATTGAAAACCCTGAATTTTTCCAAAATCACTCACCGTCATTCAAGGATCACAGTTCAAAAACTTCACATCATAGGAAAAAAGTTCAAATACAACTTAAATACGCAGTACTTGTGCCTACATTTTAAAGCTGAAATGGTGTTTCTACGTGAACGTATGCCAGAGCAGGAGATGTTTGAAAAACGTTGCAGATTTGCGACTTTTTTGACCTCGCCCCATTCATTCCTTATGGGAAATTTTATCGCACTCTTCGCGACTTATGTCGTGAAAAATTAATATTTCGTGAAGCTAAATAATAGCAACCCAAGTCCGATCGAGCCGCACATTGAATGAGCGAAAAAATAATCATTAAATGTAGTTTAAAGGTTGGGAAATATACTGTGTGTGTGCGTTTGCATGTATGTGAGTGCAAGCTTAAGCATGGCTGTGTGTGTGTGTGTGTGTGTACATGTCTATCTGTCTGTCTGTCTGTCTCATGTGTTTCTCCTGTCTGTCTGTCTGTCCGATGTGTGTCTCCTGTCTGTCTGTCTGTCTGTCTGATGTATGTCTCCTGTCTGTATGTTTGTCACTCTCTCTCTTTGCCCAGCTGATTTCGGTTGCTAGGTGACAGTTGGCAGGGGACGTGGCAACGGACTGTGAGGGAGTCAGTTGGCTCTCTCCACTCTGCTGCACGAACATTCCCCCATACACAATCATTGAAACCGCAGAATTTCTCCAAAATCACTCACCATCGTTCAAGGATCACAGTTCAAAAACTACACATCATAGGAAAAAAGTTCAAATACAACAAAACTACTCAAGACCTGTGCCTACATTTTAAAGCTGGAATGGTGTTTCTAGCTGAATGTATGCCAGAGCAGGAGATGTTTGAAAAACATTGCAGATTTGCGACTTTTTTGACCTCATCCCATTCATTCCTTATGGGAAGTGTCTCGCAGCTGTTCGCGTCTTACGACGCGAAAGATTAATATTCTAGAAAACTGAATTATTGCATACAGAGTCCGATCAAGCCGCACATTGAATGAGTGAAAAAATGATTGTTTAATGTAGTTTAAATGTTGGGAAATATACTGTGTGTGTGCGTCTGTGTGCATGTGAGAGCACGCTTAAGCAGCTCTGTGTGTGTGTGTCTACATGTCGCTCTGTCTGTCTGTCCGTCTGATGTGTGTCTCCTGTCTGTCTGTCTGTCTGTCTGATGTGTGTCTCCTGTCTGTCTGTCTGTCTGATGTGTGTCTCCTGTGTGTCTGTCTGTCTGTCTGTCTGTCTGTCTGATGTGTGTCTCCTGTGTGTCTGTCTGTCTGTCTGATGTGCGTCTCCTGTGTGTCTGTCTGTCTGTCTGTCTGATGTGTGTCTCCTGTGTGTCTGTCTGTCTGTCTGTCTGATGTGCGTCTCCTGTGTGTCTGTCTGTCTGTCTGTCTGTCTGATGTGTGTCTAGTGTCTGTCTGTCTGTCACTCTCTCTCTTGGCCCAGCTGTTTTTGGTTGCTAGTTGACCGTTGGCAAGGGCCGTAGCAACGGACTGTGAGGGAGCTGATTTGAGAGCAATTTCTGCCTCACATCTAGGACGTCAAACTAGTGCTATTTGGTCAAAATCATACATGATATGGACAATTTTTTTTCACGATCGAGCCAGAAAGGCCTTAAAGAACACACTCATTAAGTTTTGTGGTCCTAGCTTCAGAAATGTGGAAATGGCAGCGAGTTAAAAAAGAGTGCAGTTTTGGAAATCCTTCTCCCGATTTACATTGGAGTAAATGGAGCATTTCAGAGCTACTCTTGTCGGTTAGCGGTCGATAATTCAAAAACCGTAAATCCTACCGATAAAGTGGAT